>NC_073267.2:54456896-54766465 GCF_029289425.2 Pan paniscus | reverse complement strand
TTGATTGAGCAGTTTGGAAACAGTCGTTTTGTAGACTCTGCAAATGGATATTTGGAGCACTTTGAGGTCTATGGTGAAAAAGGAAATAACTTCACACAAAAACTGGACAGAAGCTCTCTAAGAATCTATTTGTGATGTGTGCATTCATCTCACAGATTTGAACTTCTCTGTTTGAGAATTTTGGAAACAGCCTTTTTTTAGAATCTGCAGAGGAATATTTGTGAGTAGATTGAACCTTATTGTGAAAAAGATAATATATTCACATAAAAAGTAGGCAGATGCATTCTGAGAAACTTCTTTGTGATGTGTGCATTCATCTCCCAGAGTTGAACTTCTCTTTTGATTGGGCAGTTTGGATATAGGACTCAAGGCGCTCCAAATATCAATTTGCGGTTTCTACAAAAAGACTTTTTACAAACTACTCAATGAAAAGAAAGTTTCAACTCCGTGAGATGAATGCACATGTCACAAAGAAGTTTCTCAGAATGGTTCTGTCTCGTTAGATGTGAAGATATTACTTTCTCACCATAGGCCTCATACCGCACAAAAAATCCCTTTGAAGATTGTACAAAAAGACTGCCTCCATACTCCTCAATCAAAAGAAAGGTTCAACTATGTGAGACGAAAGGACACATCACAAAGTAGTTTCTCAGAAACCATCTGCCCAGTTTTGATGTCAAGATATTTCTTATTACACTATAGGCTTCAAGGGACTCACAATTATCCCTTTGAACATTCTACAAAAAGACTGTTTCCAAACTGCTCAATCAAAAGAAAATTTCAACTGTGAGATGAAAGCACACATAACAAAGAATTTACTCAGAATGCAATGTTTCCAAATTGCTCTATCAAAAAGAAATGTTCAACTCTATGGGATGAAAGCAGACATCAAAAAGAAGTTTCTCAGAATGCTTCTATCTAGTTTTTATTTGAAGATATATATTTTTCACCATACACCTCATAGTGCTCCAAATATCCCTTGGCAGATTCTACAAAAAGAGTGTTTCAAAACTGCTCAATCAAAAGAAATTTTCAACTCTGTGAGATGAAGTCACGCATCACAAAGAAGTTTCTCAGAAAGCTTCTGCCTAGTTTTTATGTGAAGATATTTCCATTTCCCCATAGGTCTCAACTCGTTCACAAATATATCTTTACAGCTTCTCCAAAAAGAACTTTTCCAAACTGCTCAATCAAAAGAAAGGTTCAACTATGTGAGACGAATCCACACATCAAGAAGAAGTTTTTCAGGAAGCTTCTGTCTAGTTTTTATGTGAAGATATTTCTTTTTTCAGCATTTTCCTCAAAACGCTACAATTATCCATTTGAAAATTTTTCAAATGCACTGTTTCCAAACTGTCAATCAAAAGAAAGCTTCATCTCTATGAGATGAAAGCACATATAACAAGGAAGTTTCTCAGAAAGTTTCTGTCTATTTTTTATGTGAAGATATTTCGTATTTCACCATATGCCTCAATGGGCTGAAAATTATCCCTCTGCAGATTCTACAAAAAGACTGTTTCCAAATGGCTGAATGAAAAGAAAGGTTCAACACTGTGAGATTAATGAAAATATCACAAAGAAGTTTCTCAAGAAGATTCTGTCTAGTTTTTATGTGAAGATATTTCCTTTATCATAGGCCTCAAACCGCTCAAAGATATCCCTCTGCACATTCTACAAAAAGACTGTTTCCAAACTACTCAATCAAAAGAAATGTTCAACTCTGTGAGATGAATGTACACATCATGAAGAACTTTCTCACAAAGTTTCTGTCTAGTTTTTATATGAAGATATTTCCTTTTTCACCATAGGCCTCAAAGCACTCCAAATATCTATTTGCAGATTCTGCAAATGACTGTTTCCAAACTTCTCAATCAAAAGAAAGGCTCAACCCTGGGAGATGAAAGCACACATCACAAAGAAGTTTCTCAGAAAACTGTGTGTTTTTATGTCAAGATATTTCCTAATACACCATGGGCCTGAAAGGGCTCCCAAATATACCTCTGCAGATTCTACAAAAAGACTGTATACCAACTGCTCAATGAAAGGAAAGATTCAACTATGTGAGGTGAATGCACACATCACAAAGAAGTTTCTCAGAAAGCTTTTGTCTAGCTTTTATGTGAAGATATTTCTTTTTCACCACTGCCCTCAAATGGCTCAGAAACAACCCTTTGCAGATTGTAACAAAAAGTCTGTTTCCAAACTGCTCAATGAAAAGTAAGTTTCAACTCTATGAGTTGAATGCAAACATCGCAAAGAAATTTCTGAAAAACTGTCTAGTTTTTATGTGTAGATATTTCATATTTCACCATAGGCCTCAAAATATCCCAAATATCCCTTTCCAGATGCTACAAAAAGACTGTTTCCAAACTGCTCTATCAATAGAAAGGTTCAACTCTCTGAGACAAAAGCACACATCACAAAGGAGTTTCACAGAATGCTTCTATCTAGTTTTTATTTCAAGATATTTATTGTTCACCATAGGCCTCAAAGTGCTCCAAGTATTCCTTGGCAGATTCTACAAAAAGATGGTTTCAAAATAGCTCAATCAAAAGAAAGGCTAAACTCTGTGAGATGAAGGCACACATCACAAAGAAGTTTCTCAGAAAGCTTCTGGCTAGTTTTTATGTGAAGATATTTCCTTTTTCACCATAGGCCTCAAAGCTCCCCAAATATCCATTTGCAGATACTACAAAAAGACTGTCTCCACACTACTCAATCAAAAGAAAGCTTCAACTCTGTCAGATGAATGCACATATCATAAAGTAGTTTCTCAGAAAGCTTCTGTCTACTTTTTACGTGAAGATATTTCCCTATTCACCACAGGCCCCAAAGCCCTCCAAACATCCCTTTGGAGAATCTATAAAAACACTGTTTAAAAACTGCTCAATGAAAAGAAAGGTTCAAACCTCTGAGATGAATGCACATATCACAAATAAGTTCCTCAGAAGATTCTGTCTAGTTTTTATGTGAAGATATTTCCTATTACATCATAGGCCTCAATGAGGTCACTAATATCCCTTTGAAGATTCTACAAAAAACTGTTTCCATCCTGCTCAATCAAAGAAACGTTCAACTCTGTGAGATGAATGCACACATCACAAAGAAGTTTCTCAGAAATCTTCTGTTTAGTTTTTATGTGAAGATATTTCCATTTTCACCATAGGCCTCAAAGCACTCCAAATATCCATTTGCAGATCCTACAAAAAGACTGTTTCAAAACTGCTCACTCGAAAGAAAGGTTCAACTCTGTGAAATGAAGGCACACATCACAAAGAAGATTCTCAGAATGCTTCTTTCTAGTTTTTATGTGAAGCTATTACCTATTACATGATAGGTCTCAATGGGGTCACAAATATCCCTTTGAAGATTCTACAAAAACTGTTTCCAAACTGCTCAATCAAAGAAAGGTTCAACTCTGTGAGATCAATGCACACATCACAAAGAAGTTTCTCAGAAATCTTTTGTTTAGTTTTTACGTGAAGATATTTCCTTTTTCACTGTAGGCCTCAAAGTGCCCCAAATATCCCTTGGCAGATTCTACAAAAAGACTGTTTCCAAACTGCATAAGAAAGGAAAGTTTCAACTCTTTGAGATGAATGCACACATCACAAAGAAATTTCTCAGAAAGCTTCTTTCTAGTGTTTATTTGAAGATATTTCCTTTAACACCGTAGGCCAAAAATTGCTCAAAATATCACTTTGCAGATCCTCAAAAAGGCTGTTTCCAAACTGATCAATAAAAGGAAAGGTTCAAGTCTGTGAGATGACAGGACACATCACAAAGAAGTTTCTCAGAATGCTTCTGTCTAGTTTTTATGTGAGGATATTTCCTTTTCCACCATAGGCATCAAAGAGCTCACAAATATCCCTTTGCATATTCTACAAAAAGACTGTTTCCAAACTGACCAATCTAAAGAAAGTTCCACCTCCATGAGATGAATGTACATATCCCAAATAAGATTATCAGAAATCTTGTGTGTACTTTTTATGTGAAGGTATTTCCTTGTTCACCACAGGCCCCACGGCACTCCAAATATCCCTTTGCAGAATCTACAAAAAGACTCTTTCCAAACTGCTCAATTTAAAGAAAGTGTAAACTCTAGGAGATAAATGCACACATCAGAAAGAAGTTTTGCAGAATGCTTCTGTCTAGTTATTTTTTTTTTCCGAGATATTTTCTTTTTCACCATGGGCCTCAAAGCACTCCAAATGTCCATTGGGAGATTCTACACAAACACTATTTCCAAACTGCTCAATCAAAACAAAGTTTCAAATCTGTGAGATGAAAACATCCATCACAAGGGAGTTTCCCAGAAAGCTTCTGTCTAGTTCTTATGTGAAGATTTTCCTTATTCGCCATAGGCCTCAAAGCACTCTAAATATCCCTTTGCAGATTCTACAAAAAGACTGTTTCCAAACCACTCAATGAAAAGAAATGTTCAACTCAGTGAGATGAATGCACACATCTGAAAGATATTTCCCAGAAAGCTTCTGTCTAGGTTTCATGTGATGATATTTCATTTTTTATCATCGGCCTCAAAGGGGTCACAAATATCTCTTTGCAGATTCTACAAAAAGACTGTTTCCACACTGATCAATGAAAGGAAATATTCAAATCTGTGAGATGGAAGCACATATCACAAAGAATTTTCTCAGCAAGATTCTCCCTAGTTTTTATGTGAAGATATTTCCTGTTTCACCATAGGCCTCAAACCACTCACAAATATCCCTTTGCAGATTCTACAAAAAGACTGTTTCCAAACTGCTCAATGAAAACAAAGGTTCAACTACATGAGATGAAAGCACACATCACAAAGAAGTTTCTCGGAAAGCTTATATATGCTTTCTATATGAAGATATTTCCTTTTTCACAGTAGGCCTCAAAGCACTCCAAATATCCCTTTAAAGATTCTACAAAAAGACTGCTTCCAAACTGCTCAATGAAAAGAAAGGTTCAACTTTGTGAGATGAATGCACACATCACTAAGAAGTTTCTTAAAATGCTTCTCTCTGGTTTTTATGTGAAGATATTTCCTTTTTTACGATGGGCTTCACAACACTCACAAATATCCCTTTGCAGATTCTACAAAAAGACTGCTTCCAAACTGCTTGATAAAGAAATGTTCAACTCTGTGAGATGAGTGGACACATCACAGAGAAGTTTCTCAGAAATATTCTGTCTAGTTTTTATGTGATGATATTTCTTTTTTCACCATAGGCCTCAAATTGCTCAATATATCTCCTTGCAGATTCTACAAAAAGACTGTTTCCAAACTGCTTAATCAAAAGAAAGCTTCAACACTGTGAGGTGAATGCACACATCACAAAGAAGTTTCTCAGAAAGCATCTGTTTACTTTTTATGTGAAGATATTCCTTTTTTCACCATACACCTAAAAGTGATCCAAATATCCCTTGGCAAATTCTTCAATAAGACTGTTTCCAAACTGCTCAAACAAAAGAAATATTCAACTCTGTGAGATAAATGCACACATTACAAAGAAGTTTCTCAAAAAGCTTCTGACTAGTTTTTATGTGAAGGTATTTCCTTTTTCACCATAGGCCTCAAAGCACTCTAAGTATACATTTGGAGATTCTCCAAAAAGACTTTTTCCAGACTGCTTAATGAAAAGAAAGGTGTGATCTGGTAAGACGAATGCACCCATCACAAAGAAGTTTCTCAGAAAGCTTCTGTCTAGTTTTTATGTGAATATTTTCTTTATTCTCCATAGGCCTCAAAGCACTCCAAATATCCCTTTGCAGATTCCAGAAAATGACTATTTCCAAACTGCTCAAGGAAAAGAAAGGTTCACCTCTGTGAGGTGAATGAACACACCACAAAGTAGTCTCTCAGAAAGCTTCCATCTATGTTTTATGTGAAGACATTTCCTTTTTCACCATAGGCCTCAAAGTGCTCCAAATATCCCTTTACAGATTCTCCAAAAAGACCCTTTCCAAACTACTCAATGAAAAGAAAGGTTCAACTCTGTGAGATGAAAGCACACATCCCAAACAAGTTTCTCTGAAAGCTTCTGTCTTGTCTTTATGTGAAGATAGTTCCTGTTCCATCATAGGCCTCATACAGCCTGCAAACATCCCTTTGCAGATTCTACAAAAAGACTCTTTCCAAACTGCTCAATCAAAAGAAAGGTTCAACTCTGTGAGATTAATGCACACATCACAAAGAAGTTTCCCAGAAAGCTTCTGTCTAGTTTCATTGTGAAGATATTTCCTTTTTCACCATAGGCCTCAAAGGCATCACAAATATCCCGTAACAGATAACTCAAAAAGATGGTTTCAAAACTGATCTATCAAAAGAAAGTTTCAATTCTTTGAGATGAATTCTCACATCACAAAGAAGTTTGTCAGAAAGCTTCTGTCTGGTTTTTATGTGATTATATTTCCTTTTTCACAATAGTCCTCAAACCGCTCACAAGTATCCCTTTGGAGATTCTACAAAAAGAGATTCAAGACTACTCAATCAATAGAAATTTTCGACTCTGTGAGATGAATTCACACATCACAAGAAGTTTCTTAGAATGCTTCCATCTCGTTCTTATGTGAAGATATTTCATTTTTCACCATAGGCATCAAAGGGCTCAAAAATATCCCTTTGAAGAATCTACAAAAAAAGTTTCCAAACTGGTCATTAAAAATAAAACTTCAACTATGTGAGATGAATGCACACATCACAAAGAAGTCTCTCAGAAAGCTTCTATCTAGTTTTTATGGGAAGATATTTCCTTTTTCACCATAGCCCTCAAACCACCTAGAAAAATCCCTTTGCAGATTGTACAAAAAGAGTGTTTCCAAATTACTCAGTCAAAAAAAGTTTCAACTCTGTGAGATCAATGTACACATCACAAAGAAGTTTCTCAGGAAGCTTCTATCTTGTTTTTATTTGAAGATATTTCCTCTTTCACAATAGGCCTCAAACCGCCTAGAAATATCCCTTTGCAGATTCTAAACAAGACTGTTTCCAAACTGCTCAATGAAAAGAAAGCTTCAAATCTTTGAGATGTGTGCACACATCACAAATAAGTTTCTCAGAAAGCTTTGATCTAGTTTTTATGTGAAGATATTTCCTTTTTCACAATAGGCCTCAAAGCAGTCACAAATATCCCTTTGCAGATTCTAAAAAAAAGAATGATTCCAAACTGGTCAATCAAAAGAAAGGTTCAATTCTGTGAGGTGAATGCAGACATCACAAAGAAGTTTCTCAGAAAGCTTCTGTCTAGTTTTTATGTGAAGATATTTCCTTTTCCACAATAGGCGTCAAACCACTCACAAATCTCCCTTTGCAGATTCTACAAAAAGACTGTTTACAAACTGCTCAATCAAAAGACAGTTTCAACTCTGTGAGATGAATGCACAAATCACAAAGAAGTTTCTCAGAAAGATTCTGTCTAGTTTTTTTACAAAGATATTTCCTTTTACAACACAGGGAAAATGTGCTCCAAATA
The DNA here is from genome assembly GCF_029289425.2 of Pan paniscus. NCBI lineage: Eukaryota > Metazoa > Chordata > Mammalia > Primates > Hominidae > Pan > Pan paniscus. Next base: position 54,759,002 of record NC_073267.2, on the reverse strand, counting down.
TTCCTTGGCAGATTCTACAAAAATACTGTTTGCAAACTGCTAAATCAAAAGAAAGGTTCAATTCTGTGAGATGAATGCACACATCACAAATAAGTTTCTCAAAAGGCTTCTGTCTAGCTTTTATGTGAAGATGTTTCCTTTTTCACCATAGGCATCAAACCACTCACAAATATCCCCTGGCAGATACTACAAAAAGACTGTTTTCAAACTTCTCAATCAAAAGAAATGTTCAAATATGTGAAGTCAATGCACACATCACAAAGAAGTTTCTCAGAAAGCTTCTGTCTAGTTTTTATATGAAGGTATTTCCTTTTTCACCATAGGCATCAAAGTGCTGCAAATATCTCTTTGCAGATTTTACAAAAAGACTGTTTCCAAACTGATCCATCAAAAGAATGGTAAAATTATGTGAGGTGAACACATACATCACAAATACATTTCTCAGAAAGCTTCCATCTGCTTTTTATGTGAAGATATTTCCTTTTTCACCATAGGTCTCAAATGGCTCACAAATATCCCTTTGCAGATTCTACAAAAAGACTGTTTCCAAATTACTCAATGAAAGAAAGGTTTAACTCTTTGAGTTGAATGCACACATCACAAGGAAGTTTCTGAGAAATCTTCTGTCTAGTTCTTATGTGAAGATATTTCTTTTTTCACCACAGGCCTCAACGCACTCCAAATATCCCTTTGTAGATTCTACAAAAGACTGTTTCCAAACTGCTCAATCAAAAGAAAAGTTCAAATTTGTGAGATGAAAGCACACAACACAAAGTAGTTTCTCAGAAAGCATCTGTCTAGTTTTTATGCAAAGATATTTACTTTATCATCATAGGCTTCAAGGGCTCATAGATATTCCTTTGCAGACTGTACAAAAAGATGGTTTCCAAACTCCTCAATGAAAAGAACAGTTCAAATCTGTGAGATGAATGCACAGATCACAAAGAAGTTTGTCAGAAAACTTCTGTCTATTTTTTATGTGAAGATATTCCCTTTTTCACCAAAGGCCTTAAATTGCTCAAAATATCCTTTGGAAGATTCTGCAAAAAGACTATTTCCAAACTGCTGAATGAAAAGAAAATTTCAACTCTGTGAGATGAATACACACATCTTAAAGAAGTATCTCAAAAAGCTTCTGTCTGGTTTTTATGTGAAGATATTTCTTTTGTCACCTTACGCCTCAATGTGCTCCAAATATTCCTTTGCAGATTCTACAAAAGACTGTTTCCAATTTCCTCAATCAAAAGAAAGGTTCAAATCTGTGAGATGATTGCACAAATCACAAATAATTTTCTCAGAAAGCTTCTTTCTAGTTTTTAAGTGAAGAGATTTCCTTTGTCACCATAAGCCACAAACACTCACAAATATCCCTTTGCAGATTCTATGAAAAGACTATTTCCAAACTGCTCCACCAAGAGAAACTTTCAACTCTGTGAGATGAAAGCACACATCACAGAGAGTTTCTGAGAAACCTTCTGTCTAGTTTTAACGTGGAGATATTTGTTTTTTCAACATAGGCCTCAAAGGCTTACAAATATCCCTTTGCAGATTCTACAAAAAGACTGTTTGCAAACTCCTCAATCAAAAGAAAAGTTCAACTCTGTCAGATGAATGCACACATCACAAAATGTTTCTCATAATCCTTCTTTCTAGTTTTTGTGTGAAGATAATTCCTTTTTCATCATAGGCCACAAACTGCTCACAAATATCCCTTAGCAGATTCTACAAAAAGACTGTTTCCAAACTACTCAATCAAAAGAAAGGTTCGACTTTGTGAGATGAATGCACACATCACAAAGAAGTTTCTCAGAAAGCTTCTGTCTAGTTTTTATGTGAAGATATTTCCTTTTTCACCTTAGGCCTCAAACAGCTCACAAATATCCCTTTGCAGATTCAAGAAAATGACAGTTTCCAAACTGCTGAATCAAAAGCAAAGTTCAACTCTGTGAGATGAATGCACACATGACAATAAAGTTTCTCAGAAAGCTTCTATCCAGTTTTACCTGAAGATATGCCTTTTTCACCATAGGCCTCAAAGTGCTCCAAATATCCATTTGCATATACTACAAAAAGACTGTTTCAAAACTGACCAATCAGAAGAATGGTTCAAACCTGTTGGATGAAAGCACCCAACACAAAGAAGTTTCTCAGAAAGCTTCTGTCTAGTGTAAATGTGAAGATATTTCCTTTTTCAACATAGGCCAAAGTGGTCTCACAAATATCCATTTGCAGATTCTACAAAAAGACTGTTTCCAAGCTGCTTAATCAAAAGAAAATTCAACTCTGTGAGATGAATGCACATATCACAAAGAATTTTCTCAGAATACATCTGTCTAGTCTTTATGGGAAGATATTTCCTTTTTCACCATAGGTCTCAAACAGCTCACAAATATCCCTTTGCAGATTCTACAAAAAGACTGTTTCCAAACTGCTTAATCAAAAGAAAGTGTCAACTCTGTAAGACGAATGCACACATCAAAAAGAAGTTTCTCAGAAAGTTTTTGTCTGGTTTATATTTGAAGATACTTCATCTTTCATCATAGGAGTCACCCTGCTCCAAGTATCCCTTTGCAGATTCTACAAGAAAGTATGTCCAAACTGATCAATCAAAAGAAATGTTCTACCCTGTGAAATGAAAACACACATCACAAAGAAGTTTCTCAGAAGGATTCTGTCTAGTTTTTATGTGAAGATATTTCCCTTTTCACCTTAGGCCTCAAAATGCTCCAAATATCCATTTGGAGATTCTACAAAGAGACTGTTTCCAAGCTGCTCAATCAAAAGAAAGGTTCAACTCTATTAAATGAATGCATGGTTCACAGACAGGTTACTCAGAAAGCTTTTGTCTAATTTTTATGTTGAGATATTTCCTTTTTCACCATGGGCCTCAAAGCGTTCCAAATATCCTCTTGCAGATTCTGCAAAAAGACTGTTTGCAAACTGCTCAATGCAAAGAAATATTCAACTCTGTGAGATGAAACCCATATCACAAAGAAGTTTCTCATAAATTTTCCATCTAGTATTTTTGTGAAATTTTCCTTATTTTTCAGAGGAATCAAAGTACTCCAAATATTGTTTTGGAGATTCTACAAAAAAACTGTTTCCAAACTGCTCAATCAAAAGAAAGGTTCCACTCTGTGGGAGGAATGCACACATCACAAAGATGTTTTGCAGAAAGTGTCTATCTAGTCTTTATGTGAAGATATTTCCTATTTCACCACAAGCCTCAAAGAGTTCGCAAATATCCCACTTCAGATTCTACAAAAAGATGGTTTCATAATTGCTCAATCAAAAGAAAGGTTCAACTCTGTGAGATGAATGCAAACATCACAAAGAAGATTCTCAAAATGATTCTGTCTAGTTTTAATGTGAAGACATTTCCTTTTTCACCATATGCTTCAAACTGCTCACAAATATCCCTTTGCAGATTCTACAAAAAGACTGTTTCCAAACTCCTCAATGAAAAAAAAGGTTCAACTCTGTGACATGAAAGCACACATCATAAAGAAGTTTCTCAGAAAGTTTCTGTCTAGATTTTATGTGAAGATATTTCCTTTTACACCATAGGCTTCAAACCATTCACAAATATCCTTCAGCAGATACTACAAAAAGACTGTTTCCATACTGCTCAATCAAAGGAAAGCTTCAACTCTGTGAGATGAAAGCACACATAAAAAAGAAGTTTCTCAGAAAGCTTATGTGTAGTTTTTATATGAAGACATTTCCTTTTTCAACATAGGCCTCAAGTTCTCCAAAAATCCATTTGCAGATTCTACAAAAAAACTGTTTCCAAACTGCACAATCAAAAGAAAGGTTCAATTCAGTGACATGAAAGTAAACATCACAAAGCAGTTTCCCAAAAGGCTTCTGTCGTTTGTATGTGAAGATATTTCCTATTTCACCGCAGGCCTCAAAGGACTCAGAAATATTCCTTTGCAGATTGCATTAAAAGACTAAATATCTTCACAGAAAAACTAGAAAGAAGCATTCTGAGAAACTACTTTGTGAAGTGTGCATTCAACTCACAGAGTTGGGCATTTCTGTTGATTCAGCCATTTGCAAACAGTCTTTTTGTAGTATCTGCAAATGGATATTTGGAGTGCTTTGATGCATTTGGTGGAAAAGGAAATCTCTTCACATAAAAACTAGACGGAAGCATTCTGAGAAACTTCTTTATGATGTGTGCATTGATCTCACAGAGATGAATCTTTCTTTTCATTGAGCATTTTTGAAGCAACCTTTTTGTAGAATCTACATGTGGATATTTGGAGTGCTTTTTGGCCTATAGTGGAAAAGGAAATATCTTCAAATAAAACCTAGACAGAAGCATTTTGAGAAACTTCTTTGCCATGTGTTCATTCAACTCACAGAGTTGAACCTTTCTTTTAATTGCACAGTTTGGAAACAGTCTTTTTGTAGTATTTGCAAATGGATATTTGGAGCACTTTGAGGCCTATGGTGGAAAAGGAAATGTCTTCACATAAGAACTAGACAGAAGCATTCTCAGAAACTTCTTTGTGATGTGTGCATTGATCACACAGAGATGAATCCTTCTTTGATTGAGCATTTTTGAAACACTCTTTTTGTAGAATCTGCATGTGGATATTTGGAACACTTTTTGGCCCATGGTGGAAAGGAAATATCTTCAAATAAAAATTAGACAGAAGCATTCTGTGAAACTTCATTTTGATGTGCACATTCATCTCACAGAGTTGAACATTTCTTTTGATTGAGCAGCTTTGAAACATGCTTTCTGTAGAATCTGCAGGTGGATATTTGGAGCACTTTGAGGCCTGTGGTGGAAAAGGAAATATCTTCACATAAAAACTAGACAGAAGCATTCTGAGAAACTTCATTGTGATGTGTGCATTCAACTCACAGAGTTCAACCTTTCTTTTGATTGCGCAGTTTGGAAACTGTCTTTTTGTAGTATTTGCAAATGGATATTTGCAGCACTTTGAGGACTGTGGTGGACAAGGAAATATCTCCACATAAAAACTAGACAGAAACATTCTGAAAAACGTCTTCTTGATATGTGCATTCATCTCACAGAGTTGAACCTTTCTTTTGATTGAGCAGTTTTGAAACACTCTTTGAGTAGAATCTGAAGTGGATATTTGGAGCACTTTGAGGCCTATGGTGCAAAAGGAAATATCATCACATAGAAACATCTTCATAATGTGTGCATTCAACTCACAGAGTTAAACATTTCTTTTGATTGAGCAGTTCGGAAACACTCTTTTTGTAGAATCTGCAAGAAGATATTTGGAAAGCTTTGAGGCCTAAGGCGGAGAAGGAAATATCTTCACATAAAAACTAGATAGAAGCCCTCAGAGAAACTTCTTTGTGATGTGTGCATTCAACTCACAAAGATGAACCTTTCTTTTGATTGAACAGTTTGGAAACAGTCTTTTTGTAGTACCTGAAAATGGATATGTGAAGTGCTTTGAGGCCTATGGTGGAAAAGGAAATATCTTCACATAAAAACTAGACAGAAGCATTCTGAGAAACTTCTTTGTGATATGTGCATTCATCTCACAGAGTTGAACTTTTCTTTTGATTGAGCAGTTTGGAAACAATATTTTTGTAGAATCTACAAGCAGATATTTGGAGCACTTTCTGGCCTATATTGGAAAAAGAAATATCTTCAAATAAAAACTAGAGAGAAACATTCTGATAAATTTCTTTGTGATGTGTGCTTTCACTTCACAGAGGTGAAACTTTCTTTTGATTGAGCAGTTTTGAAACGCTCTTTTTGTAGAATCTGCGAGTGCATATTTGGAATGCTTTGAGGTCTATGCAGGAAAAGGACATATCTTCAGATAAAAACTAGACAGAAACATTCTGAGAAACTTCGTCGTGATGTGTGCATTCAATTCACAGAGTTGAACCTTTCTTTTGACTGAGCAGTTTAGAAACACTCTTTCTGTAGAAACTACAAGTGGATATTTGGAGCACTTTCGGACCTATGGTGGAAAAGGAAATATAATCACATAAAAACTAGACAGAAGTATTCTGAGAAACTTCTTTGTGAGGTGTGCATTCAACTCACAGAGTTGAACATTTCTTTTGATTGAGCAGCTTGGAAACAGTCTTTTTGTAGTATCTGCAAATGGATATCTGGAGTGCTTTGAGGCCTATAGCTGAAAAGGAACTATCTTCACATACAAAAAGATAGAAGCATTCTAAGAAACTTCATTGTGATGTGTGTATTCAACACACAGAGTTGAACCTTTCTTTTCTTGAGCAGTTTGGAAACAGTCTTTCTGTAGTATCTGAAAATGGATATTTGGAGCACTTTGAGGCCTATAGTAGAAAAGGAAATATCTTCACATAAAAACAAGACAGAAGCATTCTGAGAAACTTCTAGTGAAGTGTGCATTCATCTCACAGAGTTGAACCATTCTTTTGATTGAGCAGTTTTGAAACACTCTTTTTGTAGAGTCTGAAAGTGGATGATTGGAGCGCTTTGTGGCCTATGGCAGAAAAGGAAATATCTTCACATAAAAACTAGACAGAAGCATTCTGAGAAACTTCTTTGTGATGTGTGCTTTCAATTCAAAGAGTTGAACCCTTCCTTTGATTGAGCAGTTTGGAAACTGTGTTTTTGAAGAATCTGCAAGTGGGTATTTGGAGCACTTTGAGGCCTATAGTGGAAAAGAAAATATCTTCACATAAAAAACTAGATGGAAGCATTTTGAAAAACTTCTCAGTGATGTGTGCGTTCAACTGACAGAGCTGAACTATTCTTCTGACTGAGCAACTTGGAAACAGTCTTTTTGTGTTATCTGCAAATGGATAATTGGAGCGGTTTTAGGCTTACAGTGGAGAAGGAAATGTCTTCTCATAAAAACTAGACAGAACCATTCTGAGAAACTTCTTTGTGATGTGTGCATTCATCTCACAGAGTTGAAACTCTCTTTTGATTGAGCATTTTTGAAACACTCTTTTTGTAGTGTCTGCAACTGGATATATGGACCGCTTTGAGGCCTATTGAGGAAAAGGAAATATCTTCACATACAAACTAGACAGAAGCATTCTCAGAAACTTCTCTGTGATGTGTGCATTCAACTCACAGCGTTGATCCTTTCTTTTGATTGAGAAGTTTGGAAACAGTCATTTTGTAGTATCTGCAAATGGATATTTGGAGCACTTTGAAGCCTACGGTGAAAAGGGAATATCTTCACATAAAAACTAGACAGAAGCATTCTGAGAAACTCCTTTGTGGTGTGCATTCATCTCACTGAGTTGAACCTTTCTTTACATTGAGGAGTTTTGAAACACTCTTTTTGTAGAATCTGCAAGTGGATATGTGGAGCTCTTTCAGTCCTACGGTGGAAAGGATATATCTTCATATAAAAACTAGACAGAAGCATTCTGAGAAACTTCTTTGTGATGTGTGGATGGAACTCACAGAGTTGATCCTTTCTTTTGATTGAGCAGTTTGGAAACAGTCATTTTGTAGTATCTGCAAATGGATATTTGGAGCGCTTTGAGGCCTATAGTGGAAAAGGAAATATCTTCACATAAAAACTAGGCAGAAGCATTCTCAGAAACTTCTTTGTGATGTGTGAATTTATCTCAGAGAGGTGAAACTTTCTTTTGATTGAGCAGTTTTGAAATACTCCTTTTGTAGAATCTGCAAATGGATATTTGGAGTGCTTCGAGTCTTATAATGGAAAAGGAAATTTCTTCATATAAAAACTAGCCAAAAGCATTCTCAGAAATTTCTTTGTGATGTCTGCATTCATCTCACAGAGTTGAACATTTCATTTGATTTAGGAGTTTGGAAAGAGTCTTTTTGAAGTATCTGCAAATGGATATTTGGAATGCTTTGAGGCGTATAGTGGAAAAGGAAATATCTTCACATAAAAACTAGACAGAAGCATTCTGAGAAACTTCTTTGTGATGTGTGCATTCATCTCACAGAGTTGAAACTTTCTTTTGATTGAACAGTTCTGAAACCTTCTTTTTGTAGTATCTACAAAAGTATATTTTTAGCTCTTTGGGGCTTACAGTGGAAAATGAAATATCTTCCCATGAAAACTAGACAGAAGTATTCTGAGGAACTTCGTTGTGATGTGTGCATTCATCTCACAGAGTTGAATCTTTCTTTTGATTGGTTAGTTTTGAAACATTCTTTTTATAGAATCTTCAAGTGAGTATTTTGACCACTTTGATGCATATAGTGGAAAAGCAAATATCTTCACATAAAAACTAGACAGAACCATTCTGAGAGAGTTCTTTGTGATGTGTGTATTCAGCTCACACAGTTGAACCTGCTTTATGATTGAATAGTTTTGAAGGTCTCTTTCTTTAAATCTGCAAGTGGATATTTGTAGCACTTTGCAGTGTACAGTGGAAAAGAAAATATAGTCACATAATCACTAGACAGAAGCATTCAGATAAACTTCTTTGTGATACGTGCCTTCAACTCACAGAGTTGAAACTTTGTTTTGATTGAGCAGTTTGGAAACAGTCTTTTTGTAGTATCTGAAAATGGATATTTGGATGCGTTGAGGCCTAAAGTAGAAATAGGAATATCTTCACATAAAAACTAGACAGAAGCATTCTGAGAAACTTCTTTGTAAAATGTGCATTATACTCACACAATTGAACTTTTCTTTTGATTCAGCAGTTTTGAAACCCTCTTTTTGTGTAATCTGCAAGTGAATATTTGGAGCGCTCTGCATTATTGAATGGAAAAGAAATATTTTCACATAAGAACTAGAGAGAAACATTCTGAGAAACTTCTTTGGGATACGTGCATTCATCTCACAGATTTGAAAGTTTCTTTTGATTGAGCAGTTTGGAAACGCTATTGTTGTAGAATATGCAAGTGGATATTTGGAGCGATTTTTGGCCTATGGTGGAAAAGGAAATATGTTCACATAAAAACTAGACACAAGCATTCTGAGAAACTTCTTTTTGATTTGTGCATTCATCTCACAGAGTTGAAAGTTTCTTTTGATGGAGTAATATGGAAACAGTCGTTATGTAGAATGTGCAAAGGGATATTGATGAAACCATTGAGGCTTATGGAGAAATAGGAAATATCTTCACATAAAAACTAGACAGAAGCTTTCTGGGAAACTCCTTTGTGATGTGTTCTTTCATGTCACAGAGTTGAAACTTTCTTTTGATTGAGCAGTTTGGAAACAATTTTTTGTAGAATCTGCAAATAGATATTTGGAGTGCTTTGAAGCCTGTGGTGAAACAGGAAATATCTTCACGTGAAAAAGTAAATATCTTCACATAAAAACTAAACAGTAACATTCTGAGAAACTTATTTTTGATGTGTGCATTCATCTCACAGATTTGGACCTTTTTTTTTTGTTGAGCAGTGGGGAAACTGTCTTTTTTTATTATCTTCAAGTGGGTATTTGGAGCGATTTGAGGACTATGGTAGAAAAGATAACATCTTCATTTAAAAACTAGACAGAAGCATTCTGAGAAACTTCCTTTGTGATGGCAGCATTAATCTCACAGAGTTGAAATTTTCTTTTGATTGAGCTGTTTTGAAGCTCTCCTTTTGTACAATCTCCAGGGGGTTATTTGGAGTGCTTTGGGGCCCACGGTGGGAAAGGAAATATCATCACATAAAATCCTGACAGAAGCATTCGGAGAAAATTGTATGTGACGTGTGCATTCATCTCATGGAGTTGAAAGTTCCTTTGATTGAGCAGTTTGGAAACACTATTTTTGGAGAAACTGCAAGTGGATATTTGGAGCCCTTTGTTGCCTGTGGTGGAAAAGGAAATATCTTCACATAAAAACTAGACAGAAGCATTCTGGGAAACTCCTTTGTGATGTGTGCATTCATCTCACACAGTTGAACATTTCGTTTGATTGAGCAGTTCAGAAAGACTTTTTGTAGAATCTGCAGGTGGATTTTCGAAGACCTATGTGGCCTATGGTGGAAAAGGAAATATCTTCAAATTAAAAGTAGACAGAAGAATTCTGAGAAACTTTTTTGTGATGCGTGCATTCATCTTACAGAGTAGAAAGTTTCTTTTGATTGAGCAGTTAGGAAACACTATTTTTGTAGAAACTGCAAGTGGATATTTGGAGCTTTTTGTGACCTGTGGTGGAAAAGGAAATATCTTCACATAAAAACTAGACAGAAGCATTCTGAGGAACATCTTTGTGATGTGCGCATTCACTTCACAGAGATGAACCTTTCTGTAGATTGAGCAGTTTTGAAACACTCATTTTGTAGTATCTGAAAGTGGATATTTGGAGCGCTTTGAGGCCTATGATGGAAAAGGAAATATCTTCACATAAATACTAGACAGAAGGAGTCTGAGAAACTTCTTTGGGATGTGTGCAGTCATCTCACAGGGTTAAAACTTTCTTTTGATGGTGCGATTTTGAAAAACTCTTTTTTTAGAATCCACAAGTGTATATTTGGAGCACTTTAAGGTCTATGGTGGAAAAGGAAATATCTTCACATAAAAACTAGAGAGAAGCATTCAGATAAATTTCTTTGTGATGTGTGCATTCATTTCACAGAATTGAACCTTTCTTTTGATTAAGCAGTTTGGAAACGTTCCTTTTGTAGAATCTGTAAGTGGGTATCTGGAGCGATTTGTGGCCTATGGAGGAAAAGGAAATATCTTCACATAAAAACTAGACAGAAGTATTCCAGAAACGTCATTGTGATGTGTGCATTCATCTCACAGAATTGAAACTTTCTTTTTATTGAGCAGTTTGGAAACACTCTTTTTGTAGAATATGCAAGAAGATATCTGGAGTGCTATGAGGCCTCTGGTGGAATAGGACATACCTTCACATAAAAACTAGACAGAAGGATTCTGAGAAACTTCTTAGTGATGTGTGCATTCAACTCGCGGATTTTAAACTTTCTTTTGATTGAACAGTTCGGAAACAGTCTTCTAGTAGTATCTGCAAAAGGATATGCCGAGCTTTTTGTGGTCTATAGTGGAAAAGGAAATATCTTCACATAAAAACAAGACAGAAGCAGTCTGAGAAACTTCTTGGTGAAGTGTGCGTTCATCCCTGAGTTAAGATTTTGTTTTGATTCAGAAGTTTTGAAACACTCTTTTTGTAGAATCTGCAAGTGGATATTTGGAGTGTTTTGTGCCCTCCAGTGAAAAAAGAAACATCTTCAAATAAAAAGTAGACAAAAGCATTCTGAGAAACTTCGTTGTGATACGTGCATTCATCTCACAGAGTTGAACCTTTCTTTTGATTTAGCAGATATCAAACTACTTTTTCTGTAGAATCTGCAAGCGGATATTTAGAGTGCTTTGAGGCCTATGTTGGAAAAGGAAATATCTTCACATAAAAACTAGACAGAAGCATTCTCAGAAACTTCTTTATGATTTGTGCATTCATCTCACAGAATTGATCATTTCTTTTCATTGAGCAGATTTGAAACACTCTTTTTGTAGTATCTGCAAATGGATATTTGGAGTCCTTTGAGGCTTACAGCTGAAAAGGAAATACCTTCACCTAAAAACTAGACAGAAGCATTCTGAGAAACTTCTCTGTGACGTGTGCATTAATCTCACGGAGTTGAAACTGTCTTTTGATTGAGCAGTTTTGAAACACTCTTTTTGTAGAATCTGCAAATGGATATTTGGAGTGCGTTGAGGCCTATGGTGGAAAAGGAAATATCTTTACATAAAAACTAGACAGAAGAATTCCAGAAACGTCATTGTGATGTGTGCATTCATCTCACAGAATTGAAACTTTCTTTTTATTGAGCAGTTTGGAAACACTTTTTTTGTAGAATCTGCAAGAGGATATTTGGAGCGCTATGGGGCCTCTGGTGGAATAGGACATACCTTCACATAAAAACTAGACAGAAGGATTCTGAAAAAATTCTTAGTGTTGTGTGCATTCAACTCACGGATTTTAACCTTTCTTTTGATTGAGCAGTTCGGAAACAGTCTTCTAGTAATATCTGCAAATGGATATGCCGAGCTTTTTGTGGTCTATAGTGGAAAAGGAAATATCGTCACATAAAAACAATACAGAAGAAGTCTGAGAAACTTCTTTGTGATGTGTGCATTCATCTCACAGAGGTGAAGTTTTCCTTTGATTGAGCAGTCGTGAAACACTCTTTTTATAGGACCTGTAAGTGTATTTTTGGAGTGCTTAAAGGCTTATTGTGGAAAAGAAAATATCTTCACCTAAAAACTAGGCAGAAGCATTCTCCGAAACTTCTTTGTGATGTGTGCATTTAACTCACAGATTTGAATATTTCTTTTGATTGAGCAGTTTGGAAACACTCTCTTTTAGTATCTGCAAATGGATCTTTGGAGTGCTTTGAGGTCTATAGCTGAAAAGGAAATATCTTCACATAAACACTAGACAGAAGTATTCTGAGAAACTTCCTTGTGATATGTGCATTTATCTCACAGAGATGAAACTTTCTTTTGATTGAATAGTTTTGAAACACTCTTTTTGTAGAATCCACAAGTGGATACTTGGAGTGCTTTGAGGCCTATGGTGGAAAAGGAAATATCTTCACATAAAAACTGGACAGAAGCATTCTCAGAAACTAGTTTGCAATGCTTGCATTCATCTCAGAGAGTTGAAACTTTCTGTTGATTGAGCAGTTTTGAAACACTCTTTTTGTAGAATCTGCAAGTGGATATTTTGTTCCCTTGGAGGCCTGCATTGGAAAATGAAATATCTTCACATAAAAACTGACAGACAAAGTCTGAGAAACTTCTTTGTTATGTGTGCATTCATCTCGCAGAGTTGAACCTTCCTTTTGACTGAGCAGTTTTGAAACACTCTTTTTGTAGAATCTGCAAGTGGATATTTGGAGCGCTTTGAGGCCTCTGATGAAAAAGGAAATATGTGCAAATAAAAACTAGACAGAAGCATTCTGAGAAACTTCTTTGTGATGTCTACATTCATCTCACAGGGTTGCACCTTTGTTTTGATTGAGCCATTTTGAAACACTCTTTTTGAAGAATCTGCAAGTGAATATTTGCAGCGCTTTGAGGCCCATGGTGGGAATGGAAATATCTTCACATAAAAACTACATAGAAGCAATCTCAGATACATCTTTGTGGTGTGTGCATTCACATCACAGAGTTGAACCTTTCTTTTGATTGAGCATTTTGGAAAAGCTCTTTTTGTAGTATCTGCAAATGGATATTTGGAGCACTTTGAGGCCTATAGCTGAAAAGGAAATATTTTTGCTTAAAAACTAGACAGAAGCATTCTGAGAAACTTCTTTGGGATGTGTGCATTCATCTCACAGAGTTGAACCTTTCTTTTCATTGAGCAGTTTTGAAAGACTGTTTTTGTAGAATCTGCAATTGGATATTTGGAGCGATTTCGCCTCTGATGGAAAAGGAAATATCTTCATATTAAAACTAGACAGAAGTATTCTCAGAAACTTATTAGTGATGTGTGCATTCAACTCACAGAGTTGAAACTTACTTTTGATTGAGCATTTTGGAAACATTCTTTTTGTAGTATCTGCAAATGGATGTTTAGAGTGCTTTGACGCCTACAAGTGAGAAGGAAATATTTTCACATAAAAACTAGACAGAAGCATTCTCAGAACCTTCTTTGTTATGTGTGAGTTCATCTCACAGGGTTAAACCTCTCCTTTGATTGAGCAGTATTGAAACACTCTTTTTGTAGAATCTGCAAGTGGATATTTGGAGCACTTTGAAGCCTGTGGTAGAAAAGTAAATATCTTCAGATAAAAACTAAACAGAAGCATTCTGAGAAACTTCTTTGTGATGTATGGATTCATCTCACAGAGGTGAATCTTTCCTTTGATTGACCTGTTTTGAAACACTCTTTTTCTAGAATCTGTAAGTGGATATTTCGTGCGCTTTGAGGCCTATGGTGAAAAAGGAAATAAGTGCAAATAACAACTAGACAAAAACATTCTGAGAAACTTCTTTGTGATGTCTGCATTCATCTCACAGAGTTGAACCTTTCTTTTGATTGAGCCGTTTTGAAACACTCTTTTTGTAGAATCTGCGTGTGTATATTTGGAGCGCTTTGAGGCCTATTGTGGAAACGGATATATCTTCACATAAAAACTAGACAGAAGCATTCTCAGATACTTCTGTGTGATGTGTGCATTCATCTCACAGAGTTGAACCTTTCCTTTGATTGAGCAGTTTGGAAACATTCTTTTTTGTATCTGCAAATGGATATTTGGGGCGCTTTGAGCCCTATAGCTGTAATGGAAATATCTTCACATAAAAACGGTACAGAAACATTCTGAGAAACTTCTTTGTGATGTGTGCATTCGTCTCATAGAGTTGATTCTTTCTTTTGATTGAGCAGTTTTGAAACACTCTTTTTGTAGAATCTGCAAGTGGATATTTGCAGCGCTTTGAGGGTTACAGTGGAAAAGGAATTATCTTCACATAAAATCTAGATAGAAGCATTCTCAGAAACTTCTTCGTGATTTGTGCATTCAACTCACAGAGTTCAACCTTTCTTTTGATTGAGCAGTTTGGAAACACTCTTCTTGTAGTATCTGCAAATGGATATTTGGAGCACTTTGAGGCCTATAGCTGAAAAGGAAATATCTTCACATAAAAACTAGACAGAAGCATTCTGAGAAACTTCTTTGTGATGTATGAATTCATCTCACAGAGTTGAACTTTTCCTTTCATTGACCCATTTTGAAACACTCTTTTTGTAGAAACTGGAAGTGGATATTTGGAGCACTTTGAAGCCTTTGGTGAAAAAGGAAATATGTGCAAATAAAAACTAGACAGAAGCATTCTGAGAAACTTCTTTGTGATGTCTGCATTCGTCTAACAGAGTTGAACCTTTCTTTTGATTGAGCCGTTTTGAAACACTCTTTTTGTAGATCTACATGTGTATATTTGGAGCACATTAAGGCCTACTGTGGAAATGGATGCATTTTCACATAAAAACTAGACAGAAGCATTCTCAGATACTTCTGTGTCATGTGTGCATTTATCTCACAGAGTTGAACCTTTCTTTTGATTGAGCAGTTTCAAAACCCTTTTCTGGAGTATCTGCAAATGGGTATTTGGAGCGATTAGAGGCCTATAGCAGAAAGGGAAATATCTTCTTATAAAAACTAGACAGAAGCATTCTGAGAAACTTCGTTGTGATGTGTGCATTCATCTCACAGAGTTGAACCTTTCTTTTGTCTGTGCAGTTTTGAAACACTCTTTTTGTAGAATCTGCAAGTGGATATTTGCAGCACTTTGATGCCAATGGTGAAAAAGAAAATATCTTCACATAAAAACTAGACAGAAGCATTATCTGAAACTTCTTTGTGATTTTTGCATTCAACTCACAGAGTTGCACCTTTGTTTTGTTTGGGTGGTTTGGAAACACTCTTTTTGTATTATCTGCAAATGGATATTTGGAGCGCTTTGAGGTCTATGGTGGAAAAGGTAATATATTCACATAAAAACAAGACAGAAGCTTTGTCCTTTTGGCTTAGGATTGACTTGGTGATGCGAGCTCCTTTTTGGTTCCATATGAACTTTAAAGTAGTTCTTTCCAATTCTGTGAAGAAAGTCATTGGTAGCTTGATGGGGATGGCATTCAATCTGTAAATTACCTTGGTCAGTATGGCCATTTTCATGATATTGATTCTTCCTACCCATGAACATGGAATGTTCTTCCATTTATTTTCATCCTCTTTTATTTCCTTGAGCAGTAGTTTGTAGTTCTCCTTGAAGAGGTCCTTCACATCCCTTGTAAGTTGGATTCCTAGGTATTTGATTCTCTTTGAAGCAATTGTGAATGGGAGTTCACTCATGATTTGGCTCTCTGTCTGTTGTTGGTGTATAAGAATGCTTATGATTTTTGTACATTGATTGTGTATCCTGAGACTTTGCTGAAGTTGCTTATCAGCTTAAGGAAATTTTGGGCTGAGACAATGGGATTTTCTAGATATACAATCATGTCATCTGCAAACAGGGACAATTTGACTTCCTCTTTTCCTAATTGAATACACTTTATGTCCTTCACCTGCCTAATTGCCCTGGCCAGAACTTCCAGGGCAATGGAATAGGAGTGTTGAATAGGAGTGGTGAGAGAGGGCATCCCTGTCTTGTGCCCGTTTTCAAAGGGAATGCTTCCAGTTTTTGCCCATTCAGTATGATATTGGCTGTGGGTTTGTCATAGATACTCATTATTTTGAGATACGTCCCATCAATACCTAATTTATTGAGAGTTTTTAGCATGAAGAGCTGTTGAATTTTGTCACAGGCCTTTTCTGCATCTAATGAGATAATCATATGGTTTTTATCATGAGTTCTGTTTATATGGTGGGTTATGTTTATTGATTTGTGTATGTTGAACCAGCCTTGCATCCCAGGGATGAAGCCTACTTGATAATGACAGATAAGCTTCTGGATATGCTGCTGGATTCGGTTTCCCAGTATTTTATTGAGGATTTTTTCATCGATATTCATCAAGGATACTGGTCTAAAATTCTCTCTTTTTGTTTTGTCTCTGCCAGGCTTTGGTATCAGGATGATGCTGGCCTCATAAAATGATTTAGGAAGGACTCCCTCTCTTTCTATTGATTGGAATAGTTTCACAAGGAATGGTACCAGTTCCTCCTTGTACCTCTGGTAGAATTCGGCTGTGAATCCATCTGGTCCTGGACTCTTTTTAGTTGGTAAGCTATTGATTATTGCCACAATTTCAGCTCCTGTTATTGGTCTATTGAGAGATTCAACTTCTTCCTGGTTTAGTCTTGGGAGAGTGTATGTGTCAAGGAATTTATCCATTTCTTCTAGATTTTCTAGTTTATTTGCACAGAGGTATTTGTAGTATTCTCTGATGGTAGATTGTACTTCTGTGGGATCTGTGGTGATATCCCCTTTATCATTTTTATTGCATCTATTTGATTTTTCTCTCTTTTTTTCTTTATTAGTCTTGCTAGTGGTCTATCAATTTTGTTGTTCCTTTCAAAAAACCAGCTCCTGGATTCATTAATTTTTTGAAGGGTTTCTTGTGTCTCTATTTCCTTCAGTTCTGCTCTGATTTTAGTTATTTCTTGCCTTCTGCTAGCTTTTGAATGTGTTTGCTCTTGCTTTTCTAGTTCTTTTAATTTTGATGTTAGGGTGTCAATTTTGGATCTTTCCTGCTTTCTCTTGTGGGCCTTTAGTGCTATAAATTTCCCTCTACATACTGCTTTGAATGCGTTCCAGAGATTCTGATATGTTGTGTCTTGTTCTTGTTGGTTTCAAAGAACATCTTTATTTCTGCCTTCATTTCGTTATGTACCCAGTAGAGGCATCACACTACCTGACTTCAAACTATACTACAAGGCTACAGTAACCAAAACAGCATGGTACTGGTACCAAAACAGAGATATAGATCAATGGAACAGAACAGAGCCCTCAGAAATAATGCCACATATCTACAACTCTCTGATCTTTGACAAACCTGAGAAAAACAAGCAATGGGGAAAGGATTCCCTATTTAATAAATGGTGCTGGGAAAACTGGCTAGCCATATGTAGAAAGCTGAAACTGGATCCCTTCCTTACACCTTATACAAAAATCAATTCAAGATGGATTAAAGACTTAAATGTTCGACCTAAAACCATAAAAACCCTAAAGAAAACCTAGTCATTACCATGCAGGACATAGGCATGGGCAAGGACTTCATGTCTAAAACACCAAAAGCAATGGCAACAAGAGACAAAATTGACAAATGGGATCTAATTAAACTAAAGAGCTTCTGCACAGCAAAAGAAATCACCATCAGAGTGAACAGGCAACCTACAGAATGGGAGAAAATTTTCACAACCTACTCATCTGACAAAGGGCTAATATCCAGAATCCACAATGAACTCAAACAAATTTACAAGAAAAAAACAAACAACCCCATCAAAAAGTGGGTGAAGGACATGAACAGACACTTCTCAAACGAAGACATTTATGCAGCCAAAAAACACATGAAAAAATGCTCATCATCACTGGCCATCAGATAAATGCAAATCAAAACCACAATGAGATACCATCTCACACCAGTTAGAATGGCAATCATTAAAAAGTCATGAAACAACAGGTGCTGGAGAGGATGTGGATAAATAGGAACACTTTTACACTCTTGGTGGGACTGTAAACTAGTTCAACCATTGTGGAAGTCAGTGTGGTGATTCCTCAGGGATCTAGAACTGATTTCCAGCCATTTGACCCAGCCATCCCATTACTGGGTATATACCCAAAGGACTATAAATCATGCTGCTATAAAGACACATGCACACGTATGTTTATTGTGGCATTATTCACAATAGCAAAGAGTTGGAACCAACCCAAATGTCCAACAATGATAGACTGGATTAAGAAAATGTGGCACATATGCACCATGGAATACTATGCAGCCATAAAAAATGATGAGTTCATGTCCTTTGTAGGGACATGGATGAAATTGGAAATCATCATTCTCAGTAAACTGTCGCAGGAACAAAAAACCAAACACCGCATATTCTCACTCATAGGTGGGAATTGAACAATGAGATCACACGGACACAGGATGGGGAATATCATACTCTGGGGACAGTTGTGGGGTGGGGGGAGTGGGGAGGGATAGCATTGGGAGATATACCTAAAGCTAGATGACGAGTTAGTGGGTGCAGCACACCAGCATGGCACATGTATACATATGTAACTAACCTACACAATGTGCACATGTACCCTAAAACTTAAAGCATAATAATAATAAAAAAAAGAAACACTCTTTTGTAAATTCTGCAAGTGGATGTTTTGAGCGCTTTGAGGCCTATGGTGGAAAAGGAAATATCTTCACAAAAAAACTACACAGAAGCATTCTCAGAAACTTCTTTGTGATGTGTGACTTCAAATCACAGAGTTGAACCTTTCTTTTAATAGAGGAGCTTAGAAACAGTCTTTTTGTAGAATCTACAAGTGGAAATTTGGTTCCCTTTGAGGCCTATGTTGGAAAACGTAATATCTTCACATAAAACAAGACAGGAGCATTCTCAGAAACTTGTTTGTGATGTTTGCATTCAACTCACAGAGTTGAAACTTTCTTTTGATACAGCAGTTCTGAAACACTCTATTCGAAAAATCTGCAAGTAGATACTTGGAGTCTTTTGAGGCCTAAGGTGGAAAAGGAATTATCTTCACATAAAAACTAGACAGAAGCATTCTCCGAAACTTCTTTGTGATGTGTGCATTGAATTCACAGAGTTGAACCTTTCTTTTGACAGAGCAGTTTTGAAACACTCTTTTTGTAGTGTCTGTAAGTGGGTATTTGGAGCGCTATGAGGCCTACGGTGGAAAAAGAAATATCTTCCCATATAAACTAAATTAAAACATTCTCAGAAACTTCTTTGTGATGCGAGCATTCAACTCACAGAGTTGAACCTTTCTTTTGATTGAACAGTTTTGAAACACTCTTTTTGTAGAATCTCCTAGTGGGTATATGTAGGGATTAGAGGCCTATGGTGTAAAAGGAAATATCTTCACATAAAAAATACACAGAAGCATTCTCAGAAAGTTCCTTGTGATGTGTGAATTCAACTCAAAGAGTTGAAAATTTCTTTTGATAGAGCAGTTTTGAAACACACTTTTTGAAGAATCTGCAAGTGGATATTTGTTTCCCGTTAAGGCTTATGATGATAAACGAACTGTCTTCACATAAAAACTAGACAGAAGCATTTTCCGAAGCTTCTTTGTGATGTGTGCATTCAACTCACAGAGCTGAACGTTTCTTTTGATAGAGCAGTGTGGAAACACTCTTTTTGTAGAATCTGCAAGTGGATATTTGGTTTCTTTTGAGGCTTATGTTGGAAAAGGAAATATCTTCACATAAAATCTAGACAGAAGCATTCTCAGAAACTTCTTTGGGATGTGTGCATTCAACTCACAGAGTTGAACCTTTCTTTTGATAGAGCAGTTTTGAAACACTCTTTTTGTAGTATCTGCATGTGGATATTTGGAGGGCTTTGAGGCCTATGGTGGAAAAGGAAATATCTTCATATAAAAACTAGACAGAAGCATTCGCAGAAACTTCTTCGTGATCTGTGCATTCAACTCACAAAATTTAACCTATCTTTTGATAGAGTAGTTTTGTAACACACATTTTGTACAATCTGCAAGTGGATATTTTGTTTCCTTTGAGGCCTATAATGGAAAACTAACTATTTTCACATAAAAAATAGACAGGAGCATTCTCCGAAACTTCTTTGTGATGTGTACATTCAACTCACAGAGTTCAAAGTTTCTTTTGATAGTGCAGTTTTGAAACACGATTTTGTATAATCTGCAAGTTGATATTTGGTACCTTTTGAGGCCTCTGTTGGAAAACGAAATGTCTTCACATAAATGCTAGAGAGAAGCATGCTCAGAAACTTCCTTGCGATGTTTGCATTCAACTCACAGAGTTAAACCTTTCTTTTGATTGAGCTGTTTTGAAACACTGTTTTTGTGGAATCTGCATGTGGATATTTGGAGCGCTTTGAGGCCTATGGTGGAAAAGGGAATATCTTCACATAAAAACTAGACAAAAGCATTCTCCAAAACTACTTTGTGATGTCTGCATTCAACTCTCAGGTTTGAACATTTCTTTTAATAGAGCAGCTTTGAAACACTCTTCTTGTGGAATCAGCAAGTGGAAAGTTGGTTCCCTTTGAGGCCTATGTTGGAAAACGTAATATCTTTACATACAAACAAAAAGAAGCATTCTCAGAAACACCTTTGTGATGTGTGCTTTCAACTCACAGTGTTGAACTTTTCTTTTGACAGAGCTGTTTTGAAACACTCTTTGTGTATTCTGCAAGTGGATATTTGGAGTGCTTTAAGGCCAATTGTGTAAAAGGAAATATCTTCACATAAAAACTAGACAGAAGCATTCTCCGAAACCTCTTTGTGATGTGTGCATTCTTCTCTCAGAGTTGAACATTTCTTTTAATAGCACATCTTTGAAAGACTCTTTTTGTAGAATCTGCAATTGGAAAGTTGGTTCCCTTTGAGGCCTATGTTGGACAATGAAATATCTTCACATAAAAACAAGACAGAAGAATTCTCAGAAAATCGTTTGTGATGCGTGCATTCAACTCACAGTGTTGAACATTTCTTTTGATAGAGCATATTTGAAATACTCTTTTTTTAATATCTGCAAATGGATACTTGGAGCGCTTTGAGGCCTAAAGTGGAAAAGGAATTATCTTCACATAAAAACTAGACAGAATCATTCTCTAAAACTTCTTTGTGACCTGTGCATTCACCTCACAGAGTTTAAGCTTTCTTTTGATAGAGCAGTTTTGTAACACTATTTTTGCACAATCTGCATATAGATACTTGGAGCGCTTTGAGGCCTAAGGTGGAAAAGGATATATTTTCCCATAAAAGCTAAAATAAAATATTCTCAGAAACTTCTTTGTGATGCGTGCATTCAACTCGTAGAGTTAAAACTTTCTTTTCATAGAGCAGTTTTGAAACATTCATTTTATAGAGTTTGCAAGTGGTTATTTGGAGCGCTTTGAGGCTTATGGTGGAAAAGGAAATATCTTCACATGAAAAGTATACAGAAGCATTCTCAGAAACTTCTTTGTGGCGTGTGCATTCAACTCACAGAGCTGAAACTTTCTTTTGAAAGAGTAGTTTTGAAACACTCTTTTTGTATAATCTGCAAGTACATATTTCGTTCCTTTTGAGACCTACGTTGGAAAACGAAATATCTTAACATAAAAGCTAGAGAGAAGCATTCTCAGAAACTTATTTGTGTTGTGTGCATTCAGCTCACAGAGTTGAACCTTTCTTTAGATAGAGCAGTTTAGAAACACTCTTTTTGTAGCATCTGCATGTGGATATTTGGAGCGCTTTGAGGCCTATGGTGGAAAAGGAAATATCTTCACATAAAAATTCGACAGAAGAATTTTCTGAAACTACCTTGTGATGTGTGCATTAACCTCGCAGATTTGAACATTCCTGTTGATAGAGCAGTTTTCAAACACTCTTCGTAGAATCTACAAGTGGATATTTGTAGTGCTTTAAGGCCTATGGTGTAAAAGAAAATATCTTCACATAAAAACTAGACAGAAGCATTCTCCGAAACTTCTTTGCAATGTGTGCATTCTGCTCACAGAGTTGAACACTTATTTTAATCGAGCATCACTTAAACACTCTTTTTGTACAATCTGAAAGTGGAATGTTGGTTCCCTTTGAGGCCTATGCTGGAAAATGAAATATCTTCACATAAAAATAAGGCAGAAGCATTCTCAGAAAATTCTTTGTGATGTGTGCATTCAACTCAGAGTTGAACCTTTCTTTTGATAGAGCAGATTTGAAACACTCTTTGTAGAATCTGCAAATGGATGCTTGGAGCACTTTGAAACCTAAGGTGGAAAAGGAATTATCTTTAGATAAAAACTAGATGGAAGCATTCTCCGAAACTTCTTTTTGATCTGTGCATTCAACTCACAGAGATGAACCTTTCTTTTCATAGAGCAGTTTGGAAACAGTCTTTTTGTAGAATTTGCAAGTGGATATTTTGGGCGCATGGAGGCCTATGGTGGAAAAGGAAATATCTTCCCATAAGAACTAAACTAAAACATTCTCAGAAACTTCTTTGTGATGTGTGCATTCAACTCACAGAGTTGAACATTTCTTTTGATAGAGCAGTTTTGAAACTCTGTTTTTGTAGATTCTGCAAATGGATATTTAGTTCCCTTTGAGGCCTGTGTTGGAAAAGGAAATGTCTTCACATAAAAACTAGACGGAAGCATTCTCAGAAACTTCTTTGTGATGTACACATTCAACTCAAAGAGTTGAACCTTTGTGTTGATATAACAGCTTAGGAACATTCTTTTTGTACAATCTGCAAGTGAATATTTGGAGCGCTTTAAGGCCTTTGGTGGAAAAGGAAATATCTTCACATAAAAACTAGAAAGAAGCATTCTCCAAAACTTCTTTGTGATGTGTGCATTCAACTCACAGATTTCAACCTTTCCTTGGATAAAGCAGTTTTGAAACACTCTTTTTGTAGAATATGCAAGAGGATATTTATTTCTCTGTGAGGCCTATGTTGGAAAGGGAAATATCTTCACATAAAAACTAGACTGAAGCATTCCCACAAACTTCTTAGTGATGTGGGCATTCAACTCACAGAGTTGGGCCTTTCTTTTGATAGAGCAGTTTTGAAACAGTCGCTTTATAGAATCTACAGGTGAATATTTAGAGCGATTTGAGGCCTATGTTGGAAAAGGAAATATCTTCACATAAAAGCTAGATAGAAGCATTCCCCAAAACTTCTTTGTGATGTGTGCATTCAAAACACAGGGTGGAAACTTTCTTTTAATAGTGCAGTTTTGAAACATTTTTATTGTAGAATTTGCAACTGGATATTTGGTTGCCTTTGAGGACTATGTTGGAAAACGAAATAACTTTCCATAAAAACTAGAACGAAGCATTCTGAGAATCTTCTTTGTAATGAGTGCATTCAACTCACAGAGTTGAACCTTTCTTTTGATAGAGCAGTTTGAAACCCTCTTTTTGTAGGATCTGCAAGTGGACATTTGGAGCACTTTGAGGCCTATGGTGAAAAAGAAAATAACTTCACATTAAAACTAGAGAGAAGAATTCTCCGAATATTCTTTGTGATGTATACATTCAACTCACCAAGTTGATCCTTTTTTTTTGATAGAGCAGTTTAGAAACACTCTTTTTTTAGAATCTGCAAGTGGATATTTAGTTCCCTTTGATGTCTATGTTAGAAAACGAAATATCTTCACATAAAAACCAGACAGAAGCATTCTCAGAAGCTTCTTTGTGATGTGTGCATTCAACTCACAGAGTTGAAACTTTCTTTGATTGAGCAGCTTTGATACACTCTTTTTGTAGAATCTGCAAGTGGATATTTGGAGTGTTTTGTGTCCTCTGGTGAAAAGGAAATATATTCACATAAAAACTAGACAGAAGCATTATCAGAAACTTCTTTGTGATGTGTGCATTGAACTCACAGAGTTGAACCCTTCTTTTGATAAAGCAGTTTTGATACACTCTTTTTGTGGAATCTGCAAGTGGACATTTGTAGCACTTTGAGGCCTATGGTGGAAGTTGTAATATCTTCACACAATCACTAGACAGAAGCATTCTCAGAAACTTCTCTCTAATGTGGGCATTCAACTCGCAGAGTTCAACCTTTCTTTTGATATAGCAGTTTTGAAACACTCTTTTTTTTGGAATCTGCAAGTGGACTTTTATTCCCATTGAGGCCTATGGTGGGAAAGGAAATATCTTCACATAAAAACTGGAAAGAAGCATTCTCAGAAACTACTTTGTGATGTTGCATTCAACTCACAGAGGTGAACCTTTCTTTTGATAGAGAAGTTTTGAAACTATCTTTTTGTAGAAACTACAAGTGGATATTTGGAGGGCTTGGGGCCTATGGTGGAAAAGGAAATATCTTTAAAAAAAACTAGACGGAAGCATTCTCAGAAACTTCTTTGTGATGTGTACATTGAACACACAGAGTTGAAACTTTCTTTTGATAGAGCAGTTTTGAAACACTCTTTTTGTAGAATGTGCAAGTGGATATTTGGAGTGCTTTGAGGCCTACCATGGAAAAGCAAATATCTACAGATAAATAATACACAGAAGCATTCTTAGAAACTGTTTTCTGCTGTGGGCATTCATGAAATGGAGTTGAACTTATCTTTTGTTTGAGCAATTTTTATTCTCTCTTTTTGCAGAATCTGCAGGTGAATATTTGGAGCACCTTGCGGCCTACTCTGGAAAAGCAAATATATTCACATAAAAATTACTCAAAAACATTCTGAGAAACTCCTTTGTGACGTGGGCATTCAACTCACAGTGTTGAACTAATCTTTTGATAGAGCAGTTTGGAATCTCTCTTTTTGTAGAATCAGCAAGTGGATATTTGGAGCCTTTTGGGTCCTGTGTTGGAAAAAGAAATATCTTCATATAAAAACTTCACTGAAGCATTCTCAGAAACTTCTTTGTGATGTGTGCCTTCAACTCACAGAGTTGAACCTTTGTTTTGATAAAGCAGTTTTGAAACACTCTTTTTGTAGAATCTGCAAGAGGATATTTTGAGCCCTTTGTGGCCTATGGTGGAAAAGGAAATATCTTCAAATTAAAACTACAAAGAAATATTCTGAGAAAATTTTTGTGATGTGTGCATTCATCTCGCAGGGTTGAAAGTATCTTATGATTGTGCAGTTTTGAAACACTCTTTTTGTAGAATCTGCAAGTGGATATTTGAAGAGCTGTGAGGCCTACCGTGGAAAAGCAAATATCTTCAGATAAAAACTACACAGAAGCATTCTGAAAAACTTCTTTGTGATGTATGCATTCAACTCAAAGAGTCGAACCTATCTTTTGATTGAGCAGTTTTCAATATCTCTTTTTTTGCAGAATCTGCAAGTGGGTATTCGGTGCCCTTTGTGGCCTATGGTGGAAAAGGAAATATCTTCACATAAAAACTACACAGAAACATTCTGAGAAACTCCTTTGTGTTGTATGCATTCATCACACAGGGTTGAACATATCTCATGATTGAGTAGTTTTGAAATACTGTTTTGTAGAATCTGCAAGTGGATATTTCGAGCATTTTGTGCCCTATAGTGGGAAAGGAAATATCTTCACATAAAGACTACACAGAAGCATTCTCAGAAACTGCTTCGTGATGTGTGCATTCAACTCACAGAATTGTACCTATCTTTTGATTTAGCAGTATTGAATCTCTCTTTTTGTAGAATCTGCAAGTGGATATTTGGGGCGCTGTGAGGCCTACTGTGGAAAATCGAATATGTTCACATAAAAACTACACAGAAGCATTCTGAGAAACATATTCGTGATGTGTGCATTCAACTCACAGATTTGAACCTTTTTTTTTTTAGGAGTTTTGAATCTCTGTTTTTGCAGAATCTGCAAGTGGTTGTTTGGAGAGTTTTGAGGCCTATTGTGGAAAAGGAAATACCTTCACATAAAAACTACACAGAAGCATTCTGAGAAACGACTTAGTGAGGTGTGCATGCAACTCCCAGAGTTGAACTTATCTTCTCATTGAGCAGTTTTGAATCCCCTTTTTGTAGAAGCTGCAAGTACATATTTGGAGCCCTTTGTGCCCTTTGAAGAAAAGGAAATATCTTCAAATAAAAACTACACAGAAGCATTCTCAGAAACTTCTTATTGATGTGTGCATTCAACGCAGTGTTGAAACTGTGTTTTGATTGAGCAATTTTGAATCTCTCTTTTTGCAGAATCTACAAGTGGATGTTTGAAGAGCTGTGAGGCCGGTAGTGGAAAAGGAGATATCTTCACATAAAAACTACTCAGAAGCATTCTGAAAAACTACTTTGCGATGTGTACATTCGTCTCACAGAGTTTAAACTTTCTTTTGATAGAGCAGTTTTTATACACTCTTTTTGTAGAATCTGCAAGTGCATAATTGAAGTCCTTTGTGGCCTATTGTGGAAAACGAAATATCTTCACATAAAAAATACTCAGAAGCATTCTAAAAAACTTCTTTGTGATGTGTGCATTCATCTCACAGAGTTGTACCTATCTTTGATTCAGCAGTTTAGAATCTCTGATTTTGTAGAATCTGCAAGTGGATATTTGGAGTGCTTTGAGGCCTATGGTGGATAAGGAAATATCATTACATAAAATCGAGACTGAAGAATTTTCAGAATCTTCTTTGTGATGTGTGCATTCAACTCACAGAATTGAACCTTTTTTTTGACATATCGGTTTTAAAACACTCTTTTTGTAGAATCTTCATGTGGATATTTGGAGCCCTTTCTGGTCTATGGTGGAAAAGGAAACATCTTCACATAAAAACTGCACAGAAGCATTCTCTGAAACTACTTTGTGATGTGTGCATTCAACTCACAGGGAATCTGCAAGTGGTTAATTTGTTTCTTTTGAGGCCTGTGTTGGAAAAGGAAATATCTTCACATAAAAACTAGAGGGAAGCCTTCTCAGCAACTACTTTGTGATGTGTGCATTCAACTCACGATGTTGGAACTTTGTTTTGATAGAGCACTATTGAAACATTCATTTTGTAGAATCTGCAAGTGGATACTGTGGAAAAGGAAACATATTCATAAAAAGTACACAGAAGCATTCTCAGAAACTTCTTTCTGATGTGTGCTTTCAAATCACAGAGTTGAACTTTTCTTTTGACAGAACGGTGTTGAAACACTCCTTTTGTAGAATCTGTAAGTGGATGTTTTGTTTCCTTTGAGGCCTATGTTGGAAAAGGAAATATCTTCACATCAAAAAAGACAGAAGCATTCTTAGAAACATCTTTGTGATGTCTGCATTCAACTCACGGAGTTAAAACTTTCTTTTGACAGAGCAGTATTGAAACCCTCTTTTTGTAGAATCTGCAAGTGGATATTTGGAGCGCTTTGAGGACTGTGATGGAAAACGAAATATCTTCAGATAAAAAATAGACAAAAGCATTGTCATAAACTTCTTTGTGATGTCTGCATTCAACTCACGGAGTTGAACCTTTCTTTTGAGAGAGCACTTTGAAAAACTCTTTTTGTAGAATCTGCAAGTGGATATTTTGTTCCCTATGAGGCCTGTGTTGGACAACAAAATAACTTCACATAGAAACTAGACAGAATGATTTTCAAAAACTTCTTTGTGATGTGTGCATTCAACTCCCAGAGTTGAACCTTTCTTTTGAAAGAACAGTTTTGAAACACTTTCTGTAGAATCTGCAAGTGGATATTTTGTTCCCTTTGAAGCCTATGTTGGAAAATGAAATATCTTCACATAAAATCTAGACAGAAGCATTATCAGAAACTTCCTGGTGCCGTGTGCATTCAGCTCACAGCGTTGAACCTTTCTTTTGATAGAGCAGTTTTGAAACACTCCTTTTGCAGAATCTGCATGTGAACATTTTGAGCGCTTTGAAGCCTATGGTGGAAAAGGAAATATCTACACATAAAAACTAGAGAGAATCATTCTCAGAAACTTCTTTGTGATGTGTGCATTCAACTCACAGAGTTGAACCTTTCATTTCATAGAGCAGATTTGTAACACTCCTTTTGAAGAATCTGCAAGTGGATATTTGTTTCCCTTTGAGTTCTCTGTTGGAAAACGAAATATCTTTACATAAAAACTAGATAGAAGCATTCTCAGAAACTTCTTTGTGAAGTGTGCATTCAACTCACAGAGTTGAAACTTTCTTTGTTAGCGCAATTATGAAACACGCTTTTTGTGCAATCTGCAAATGGACATTTGAAGCGCTTTGAGGCCTATGGTGGAAGAGGAAATATCTTCATTTTAAAACTGGATGGAAGCACTCTCAGAAAATTCTTTGTGATTTGTGCATTCAACTCACAGAGTTGAAGCTCTCTTTTGATAGAGCTGTTGTGAAACACTGTTTTTGTAGAATCTGCAAGTGGACATTTGCAGTGCTTTGAGGCCTATGGTTGAAAAGGAAATATCTTCACACAAAAACTAGACAGAAGCGTTCTCAGAAACATCTTTCTGATGTGGGCATTCAACTGGCAGATTTAAACCTTTCTTTTGATAGAGCAGTTTTGAAACACTCTTTTTTTAGAAACTACAAATGGATATTTTATTCCCATTGAGGTCTATGTTGGGAAAGGAAATATCTTCACATAAAAAATAGAGAGAAGCATTCTAAGAAACTTCTTTGTGATGTGTGCATTCAACTCACAGAGTTGAACTTTTCTTATGATAGAACAGTTGTGAAACACTCGTTTTGTAGAATCTGAAAGTGGATATTTGGAGCGCTTTGAGGCTTATGGTGGAAAACGAAATATCTTCATTTAAAAACTAGACAGAAGCAGTCTCAGAAACTTCTCTGTGATGTGTGCACTCAAGTCGCAGTGTAAAACGTTTCTTTTGATAGAGCAGTTGTGAAACACTCATTTTGTAGACTATGTAAGTGGATATTTTGCTCCCTTTGAGGCCTGTGTTGGAAAACGAAATGTCTTCACATAAAAACTAGACAGGAGAATTCTCAAAAACATCTTTGTGATGTGTGCATTCAACTTATGGAATTG
Source organism: Pan paniscus (assembly GCF_029289425.2). NCBI lineage: Eukaryota > Metazoa > Chordata > Mammalia > Primates > Hominidae > Pan > Pan paniscus. The sequence goes on along the minus strand of NC_073267.2, from coordinate 54,730,009 downwards.
AAACTTTCTATTGATAGAATGGTTTGAAACACTCTTTTTGTAGAATCTGCAAGTGGACATTTGGAGCGTTTTGAGGCTTATGGTGGAAAAGGAAATAACTAAACATTAAAACTAGACAGAAGCCCTCTCGGAAACTTCTTTGCGATGTTTGCATTCAACTTACCGAGTTGATCCTTTCTTTTGATAGAGCAGTTGTGAAACACTCGTTTTGTAGAATCTGCAAGTGGATACTTTGTTCCCTTTGAGGCCTGTGTTGGAAAATGAAATGTCTTCACATAAAAAATAGACAGAAGAATTCTCAGAAACATCTTTGTGATGTGTGCATTCAACTCACAGAGTCAAACCTTTCTATTGACAGAGCAGTTTGAAACACTCTTTTTGTAGATTCTACAAGTGGACATTTGGAGCGTTTTGAGACTTATGGTGGAAAAGGAAATAACTAAACATTAAAACTAGCCAGAAGCACTCTCGGAAACTTCTTTGTGATGTTTGCATTCAACTTACCGAGTTGATCCTTTCTTTCGATAGAGCAGTTTTGAAACACTCTATTTGTAGAATCTGCAAGTAGATATTTGTATCCCTTTGAGGCCTATGGTGGAAAACTAAATATCTTCACATAAAAACTAGACAGAAGCATTCTCAGAAACTCCTTTGTGATGTGCGCATTCAACTCACAGAGTTGAACCTTTCTTTTGACCGAGCAATTTGAAACACTCTTTTTGTAGAATCTGCAAACAGATATTTGGAGCACTTTCAGGCGAATGTTGGAAAAGGAAATATCTGCATATAAAAACTAGACAGAAGCATTCTCTGAAACTACTTAGTGATGTGTGCATTCTACTCACAGAGTTGAACCTTTCTTTTGATAGAGCAGTTTTGAAACTCTCTTTTTGTAGAATCTGCAAGTGCATATGTGGTTCCCTTTGAGGCCTATGTTGGAAAATGAAGTATCTTCTCACAAAAACTAGACGGAAGCATTCTCAGAGACTTCTTTGTGATGTGTGCATCCAACTCACAGTGATGAACTTCCTTTTCATAGAGGAGTTTTGAAACACTCTTTTGGTAGTATCTGCAAGTGGATATGTGATTCCTTTGAGGCCTATGTTGGAAAACGAAATATCTTCACATAAAAACCAGACAGAAGCATTCTCAGAATTTTCTTTGTGATGTGTGCATTCAACTCACAGAGTTGAAACTTTCTTTTGTAGAGGAGTTTTGAAACACTCTTTTTGTAGAATCTGCAAGTGGATATTTGGAGTGCTTTGAGGCCTGTGTTTTAAAATGAAATATCTTCACATAAATACTAGACAGAAGGTTTCTCAGACACTTATTTGTGATGTGTGCATTCAACTCACAGAGTTGAACATTTCTTTTGGTAGAGCAGTTTTGGAACACTCTTTTTGTACAATCTGCAAGTGCATATTTGTAGCGGTTTCAGGCCTATGGTGGAAAACGAAATATCTTCACATAAAAACTAGACAGAAGCATTGTCAGAAACTTCTTTGTGTTGTGTGCATTCAACTTACAGAGTTGAACTTTTCTTTTCATAGAGCAGTTTTGAAACACTCTTTTTGTAGAATCTGCCAGTGGATATTTTCTTGCCTTTGAAGCCTATGTTGGAAAATGAAATATCTTCACATAAAAAGTAGACAGAAGCATTGTCAGAAACTTCTTTTTGATGTGTGCATTCAACTCACAGAGTTGAACTTTTTTTTTGATAGAGCAGTTTTGAAACACTCTTTGTCAAATATGCAAGTGGATATTTAGAGCGCTACTAGGACTATGGTTGAAAAGGAAATATCCTCACATAAAAATTAGACAGAAGGATTCTCAGAAACTTCTTTATTACGTGTGCATTTAACTCACAGAGTTGAGCCTTTCTTGTGACAGAGCAGTTTTGAAACACTCTTTTAGTAGATTCTGCAATCGGATATTTTGAACACTTTAAGGCCTGTGGTGGAAAAGGAAATACCTTCACATAAAAGCTAGACAGAAGCATTCTCAGAATTTTTTTTATGATCTGTGCATTCAACTCACAGAATTGAACATTTCTTCTGATAGAGCGGTTTTGAAACACTCTTTTTGTAGAATCTGCAAGCAGATATTTGGTTCCCATTGAGGCGTCTGTTGGAAAATGAAATATCTGCACATAAATACTAGACAGAAGCATTCTCAGAAACTTCTTTGTGATGTGTGTTTTCCACTCACAGTGTTGAACATTTCTTTTGATAGAGCAGTTTTGAAACCCTCATTTTGTAATATGTGAAAGTGGATATAGTGAGCTCTTTGTGGCCTATGTTGGAAAAGGAAATATCTTCACGTAAAACTAGACAGGAGCGTTCTCAGAAACTTCTTTGTGATGTGTGCATTCAACTCACAGGGTTGAACCCTTCTTTTGATAGAGCAGTATTGAAACACTCTTTTTGTAGGATCTGCCAGTGGATATGTGGTTCCCTTTGAGGCCTATGTTGGAAAACGAAATATCTTCACATAAAAACTAGACAGAAGCATTCTCAGAAACTTCTCTATGATGTGGGGTTTCAACTCAGAAAGTTGAAGCTCTCTTTTGGTAGAGTAGTTTTGAAACACTCTTCTTGCAGAATCTGCAAGTGGATAATGAGGGTGCTTTTAGGCCAATGATGGAGAAGGAAATATCTTCACAGAAAAAGTAGAAAGACGCATTCTCAGACACTTCTTTGTGATGTGTGCATTCAACTCACGGACTTCAAGCATTCTTTTGATAGAGCAGTTTTGAAACACTTTTTTTGTAGAATCTGCAAGTGGATATATGGAGAGCTTGGAGGCCTATAGCAGAAAAGGAAATATCTTCACATAAAAGGTAGACAGAAGCATTCTCTGGAACTTCTTTGTGGTGTGTGGATTCAACTCACAGAGTTGAACCATTCTTTTGACAGAGCAGTTTTTAAACACTCTTTTTGTAAAATCTGCAAGTCGATATATGGAGCGATTTGAGGCCTATGGTGGGAAAAGCAATATCTTCACGTAAAAACTAGACAGAAACATTCTCTGAAACTATTTAGTGATGTGTGCATTCTACTCGCAGTGTTGCACATTTCTTTTGATAGTGCAGTTTTCAAAACCTATTTTTGTAATATCTGCAAGTGAATATATGGATGGCTTTGATGCCTGTGGTGGAAAAGGAAATATCTTCACGTAAAAACTAAGCAGGAGCATTCTCAGAAACTTCTTTGTGATGTGTGCATTCAACTCACAGTGTTGTACACTTCTTTTTATAGAGCAGATTTGAAACAATCTTTTTGAAGAATCTGTAGGTGGATATGAGGTTCCCTTTGAGGCCTATGTTGGAAAATGAAATATCTTCACATAAAAACTAGGCAGAAGCATTCTCAGAAACTTCTTTGGAATGTGTGCATTCAACTCCCAGTGTTGAACCTTTCTTTTGACAGCGAAGTTTGAAACACTATTTGCAGAATCTGCAAGTGGATAAGTGTTTCCCTTGATGCCTATGTTGGAAAATGAAATATCTTTACATAAGAACTAGACAGAAGCATTCTCAGAAACTTCGTTGTGATGTGTGCATTCAACCCACAGAGTTGTACCTTTCCTTTGATAAAGCAGTTTTGAAACTCTCTTTTTGTAGAATCTGCAAGTGGTTATTTGGTTCCCTTTGAGGCCTATATTGGAAAACGAAATATCTTCAGGTAAAATCTAGACAGAAGCATTCTCAGAAACTTCTTTGCGATGTGTGCATTCAGCTCACAGAGTTGAACCTTTCTTTTGATAGAGTAGTTTACAAACACTGTTTTTGTAGAATCTGCAAGTGGATATTTGGAGTGCTTTGAGGACTATGGTGGAAAAGGAAATATCATCACATAAAAACTAGACAGAAGCATTCTCCGAATCTTCGTTGTGATGTGTGCATTAAACTCACAGGGTTGAACTTTTCTTTTGATAGAACAGTTTTGAAACACTCTTTGCGTAGAATCTGCAAGTGGATATTTACTTCCCTTGGAGGTCTATGTTGGAAAATGAAATGTCTTCACATAAAAACTAGACAGAAGCGTTGTCTGAAACTTCTTCGTGATGTGTGCATTCAACTCATAGAGTTGAACCTTTCTTTTCATAGAGCAGTTTTGAAACACTCTTTTTGTAGAATCTGCAAGTGTATATTTTGTTCCCTTTGAGACCTATATTGGAAAAAAGAAATATCGTCACATAAAAACTAGACAAAAGCATTCTCAGAGAATTCTTTGTGATGTGTGCATTCAACTCACAGAGTTGGACCTTTCTTTTGATAGGGCAGTTTTGAAACACTCTTTTTGTAGAATCTGCAAGTGGATATTTGGAGCGCTTTGAGGTCTATGTTGGAAAAGGAATTATCTTCACATTAAATCTAGACAGAAGCATTTTCAGGAACTTCTTTTTGGTGTGTAACTTCAACTCTCAGAATTGAACCATTCTTTTGATAGGTCAGTTTTGAAACACTTTTTTTGTAGAATCTGCAAGTGGATATTTGGTTCCCTTTGAGACGTATGTTGGAAAATGAAATATTTTCACATAAAAACTATAAAGAAGTATTCTCAGAAAATTCTTTGTGATGTGTGCATTCAATTCACAGAGTTGAAATTATCTTTTGATTAAGCAGTTTAGAATCTCTGTTTTTGTAGATTCTGAAAGTGGATATTTGGAGCCTGTTGTGCCCTATTGTAGAAAAGGCAATATCTTCAAATAAAAACTACACAGAAGCATTCCAAGAAACTACATCGTGATGTGTGCATTCAACTCACAGGGTTCAACCTATCTTTTGATGGAGCAGTTTTGAATCTCTCTTTTTGAAGAATCTGCAAGTGGATTTTTGAAGTGCTGTGAGGCCTACTGTGGAACATTGAATATGTTCACCTAAAAACTACCCAGAAACATATTGAGAAACTTCTTTCTGATGTGTGCATTCAATTCACAGAGTTGAAACTATCTTTTGATTGAGGAGTTTTGAATCTCACTTTTTGCAGGATGTGCAAGTGGATATTTGGAGAGCTTTGAGGCCTATTGTGCAAAAAGGAAATACCTTCACATTAAAACTACACGGAAGCATTCTGAGAAAGTTATTTATGAGGTGTGCATTCAACTCACAGAGTTGACCATATCTTTTCATTGAGCATTGCTGAATCTCCCTTTGTGTAGAATCTACAAGTGGATATGTGGAGCCCTTTTCGACCTGTGGTGGAAAAGGAAATATCTTCAAATAAAAACTACCCAGAAGCATTCTCAGAATCTTCTTCATGATGTGTGCATTCAACTCACAGAGTTCAACCTGTCTTTTGATTGAGCAGTTTTGAATCTCACTTTTTGCAGGATCTGCAAGTAGATGTTTCGAGAGCTTTGAGTCCTATTGTGGAAAGGAAATATCTTCACATAATAAATTCACAGAATGATTCTGAGAAACTTCTTTGTGAGGTGTCCATTGAACTCATAGAGTTGAACTTATCTTCTCATTAAACAGTTTTGAATCTCCCTTTTGTAGAATCTGCAAGTGGATATTTGGAGCCCTTTGAACATTTTGGTGGGAAAGGAAGTATCTTCAAATAAAAACTACAGAGAAGCATTCAGAGAAATTTCTTCGTGATGTCTGCATTCAACTGACAGAGTTGAACTTCTCTTTACATTGAGGAGCTTTGAATCTCTCTTTTTGCAGAATCTGCAGGTGGATATTTGGAGCTCTTTGAGGCCTACTGTGGAAAGGCAAATAACTTCATAGGAAAAGTACACAGAAACTTTCTGAGAAACTTCTTTGGGATGTGTGCATTCAACTGACAGAGTTGAACCTGTCTTTTGATTGAGCAGTTTTGAATCTCTCTTTTTGCAGAATCTGCAAGTGGATATTTGGAGCCCTTTGCAGCCTATGGTGGAAAAGGAAATATCTTCACATAAAAACTAAACAGAAACTTTCTAAAAAACTGCTTTGTGATGTGTTGATTCATCTCAGAGAGTTGAAAATTTCTTTTGATTGAGCAGTTTTGAAACACTCTTTTTGTAGAATCTGCAAGTGGATAATTGGAGCCCTTTGAGTCCTGTTGTAGAAAAGGATATATCTTCACATAAAAACTAGTCAGAAGCATACTGAAAAACTTCTTTGTGATGTGTGCATTCAATACACAGAGTTGAACCTATCTTTTGGTTGAGCAGATTTGTATTTCACTTTTTGTGGAATCTGAAAATGGATATTTGGAACCCTTTGTGCTCTATTGTGGGAAAGCAAATATCTTCAAATAAAAACTACACAGAGGCATTCTCAGAAACTTCTTTGTGATGTGTTTATTCAACTCACAGAGTTGAACGTATCTTTTGATTGAAGAGTTTTGAATCTCTCTTTTTGTAGAATCTGCAAGTGGATATTTGGAGTGCTGTGAGGCCTACTGTGGAAAATCGAATATGTTCACATAAAAACTACACAGAAGCATGCTGAGCAGCTTCTTTGTGATTTGTGCATTCATCTCTCAGAGTTGAACCTATCTTATGATTGAGCAGTTTTGAAACACTCTTTTTTAGAATCTGCAAGTGGATAATTGTAGCACTTTGAGGCCTACCATGGAAAAGCGAATATCTTCAGATAAAAAATACACAGAAGCATTCTGAGAAACTTCTTTGTGGTGTGTGCATTCATCTCACAGAGTTGAACCTTTCTTTTGATTGAGCAGTTTTTAAACAGTCTTTTTGTAAAATCTGCAAGTGGATATTTGGAACCCTTTGAGACCTATTGGGAAAAGGAAATATATTCACATAAAAACTAGACAGAAGCATTCTCAGAAACTTCTATGTGATGTGTGCGTTCATCTCACAGAGTTGAACATTTCTTTTGATTGAACAGTTTTGAAACACTCTTTTTGTGGAATCTGCAAGTGGATAGTTGGATAGCTTTGTGGCCTAATGTGGAAAAGGAAATATCTTCACATAAAAACTACACAGAAGCATTCTGAGAAACTGCTTTGTGATGTGTGCATTCAACACAGACAGTTGAACCTGTCTTTTGATTGAGCAGCTTAGAATCTCTCTTTTTGTAGAATCTGCAAGTGGATATTTGGAGCACTTTGAGGCCTACCTTGGAAAAGCAAATATCTTCAGATAAAAACTACACAGAAGAATTCTGAGAAACTTCTTTGTGAGGTGTGCATTCATCTCACAGAGTTGAAACTTTCTTTTTATTGAGCAGTTTTGAACAGTTTTTTTGTAGAATTTGCAAGTGGATATTAGTAGACCTTTGAGACCTATTGGGGAAAGGAAATATCTTCACATAAAAATTACACAGAAGCATTCTCAGAAACTTCTTTGTGATGTGTGCATTCATCTCACAGATTTGAAACTTTCTTTTGACTGAGCAGTTTTGAAACAATATTTTTGTAGAATCTGCAAGAGGATAGTTGAAGACCTTTGAGGCCTAATGTGGAAAAGGAAATATCTTCTCATAAAAGCTACTCAGAAGCATTCTTAGCTACTTCTTTGTGATGTGTGCATTCAACACACAGAGTTGATCCTATCTTTTGATTGAGCAGTTTAGAATCTCTCTTTTTGTAGAATCTGCAAGTGGATATTTGGAGTCCTTTGAGGCCTACTGTGGTAAAACAAATATCTTCAGATTAAAACTACACTGAAGCATTCTAAGAAACTTCTTTGTGTTGTGTGCATTCATCTCACAGAGTTGAAACTTTCTTTTGATTGAGCAGTTTTGAAACACTCTTTTTGGAGAATCTGCAAGTGGATAATTGGAGCCCTTTGAAGCCTATTGTGGGAAAGGAAATGTCTTCACATAAAAACTACACAGAATCATTCTGAGAAACTTCTGTGTGATGTGTGCATTCACCTCACAGAGTGGAACCTTTCTTTTGATTGAGCAGTTTTGAAACACTATTTTTGTAAAATCTGCAAGGGGATAATTGGATCCCTTTGAGGCCTATTGTGGAAAAGGGAATATCTTCTCATAAAAGCTACTCAGAAGCATTCTGAGCAACTTCTTTGTGATGTGTGCATTCACCTACCAGAGTTGAACCTTTCTTTCGATTGAGCAGTTTGAATCTCTCTTTTTGTAGAATCTGCAAGTGGATATTTGGAGCCCTTTGCACCCTATGGTGGAAAAAGAAATGTCTTCAAATAAAAACTACACAGTAGCATTCAGAGAAATTTCTTTGTGATGTGTGCATTCAACTCACAGAGTTCAACCTATCTTTTCATTGAGCAGTTTTGAATCTCTCTTTTTGCAGAATCTGCAGGTGGACATTTGGAGCTCTTTGTGGCCTACTGTGGAAAGCAAATAACTTCACATAAAAACTACACAGAAACATTCTGAGAAACTTCTTTGGGATGTGTGCATTCAACTCACAGATTTGAACCTCTCTTTTGATTGAGCAGTTTTGAATCTCTCTTTTTGCAGAATCTGCAAGTGGATATTTGGAGCCCTTTGTTGCCTATGGTTGAAAAGGAAATATCTTCAATTAAAAACTACAGAGAAACATTCTGAGAAACTTCTTTTGATGTGCGCATTCATCTCACAGGTTTGAACCTGTCTTTTGATTGAGCAGTTTTGAAACACTCTTTTTTTAGAATCTGCAAGTGGATATTTGGAGCGTTTTGAGGCATAACGTGGAAAAGCAAATATCTTCAGATAAAAACTATACAGAATTGATTTTTGTATAAGGTGTAAGGAAGGGATCCAGTTTCAGGTTTTTACATATGGCTAGCCAGTTTTCCCAGCAACCTTTATTAAATAGGGAATCCTTTCCCCATTGCTTGTTTTTCTCAGGTTTCTCAAAGATCAGATAGTTGTAGTTCTGCGGCATTATTTCTGAGGGCTCTGTTCTGTTCCATTGATCTATATATCTCTTTTGGTACCAGTACCATGCTGTTTTGGTTACTGTTGTCTTGTAGCACAGTTTGAAGTCAGGTAGTGTGATGCCTCCAGCTTTGTCCTTTTGGCTTAGTATTGACTTGGTGATGCGGGCTCTTTTTTGGTTCCTTATGAACATTAAATTAGTTTTTTCCAATTCCGTGAAGAAAGTCATTGGCAGCTTGATGGGGATGGCATTGAATCTATAAATTACCTTGGGCAGTATGGCCATTTTCATGATATTGATTCTTCCTATCCACGATCATGGAATGTTCTTCCATTTGTTTGTATCTTCTTTTATTTCATTGAGCAGTGGTTTGTAGTTCTCCTTGAAGAGGTCCTTCACTTCCCTTGAAAGTTGGATTCCTAGGTATTTTATTCTCTTTGAAGCAATTGTGAAAGAGATTTCATTCGTGATTTTGCTCTCTGTTTGTCTGTTATTGTTGTATAGGAATACTTGCAATTTTGTACTTTGATTTTGTATCCTGAGACTTCGCTGAAGTTGCTTATCAGCTTAAGGAGATTTTGGGCTGAGACAATGGGGTTTTCTAGATATGCAATCATGTCATCTGCAAACAGGGACAATTCGACTTCCTCTTTTCCTAATTGAATACCCTTTATTTCCTTCTCCTGCCTAATTGCCCTGGCCAGAACTTCCAACACTATGTTGAGTAGGACTGGTGAGAGAGGGCTACCCTGTCTTGTGCCAGTTTTCAAAGGGAATGCCTCCAGTTTTTGCCCATTCAGTATGATATTGGCTGTGGGTTAGTCATAGATAGCTCTTATTATTTTGAGATACATCCCATCAATACCTAATTTATTGAGAGTTTTTAGCATGAAGCGTTGTTGAATTTTGTCAAAGGCCTTTTCTGCATCTATTGAGATAATCATTTGGTTCTTGTCTTTGGTTCTGTTTATATGCTGGATTACATTGATTGATTTGCATATATTGAACCAGCCTTGCATCCCAGGGATGAAGCCCACTTGATCATGTTGGATAAGCTTTTTGATGTACTGCTGGATTTGGTTTGCCAGTATGTTATTGAGGATTTTTGCATCAATGTTCATCAGTTCAAGATGGATTAAAGACTTAAACGTTAGACCTAAAGCCATAAAAACCCTAGAAGAAAACCTAGGCATTACCATTCAGGACATAGTCATGGGCAAGGACTTCATGTCTAAAAAACCAAAAGCAATGACAACAAAAGCCAAAATTGACAAATGGGATCTAATTAGACTAAAGAGCTTCTGCACAGCAAAAGAAACTATCATCAGAGTGAAGAGGCAACCCATAAAATGGGAGAAAATTTTCCCAACCTACTTATCTGACAAAGGGCTAATATCCAGAATCTACAATGAACTCAAACAAATTTACAAGAAAAAAACAAACAACTCCACCAAAAAGTGGGCAAAGGACATGAACAGACACTTCTCAAAAGAAGACATTTATGCAGCCAAAAAACACATGAAAAAATGCTCACCATCACTGGCCATCAGAGAAATGCAAATCAAAACCACAATGAGATATCATCTCACACTGTTAGAATGGCAATTATTAAAAAGTCAGGAAACAATAGGTGCTGGAGAGGATGTGGAGAAAAAGAAACACTTTTACACTGTTGGTAAGACTGTAAACTAGTTCAACCATTGTGGAAGTCAGTGTGGTGATTCCTTAGGGATCTAGAACTAGAAATACCATTTGACCCAGCCATCCCATTACTGGGTATATACCCAAAGGACTATAAATCGTGCTGCTATAAGGACACATGCACACATATGTTTATTGTGGCACTATTCACAATAGCAAAGACTTGGACCAACCCAAATGTCCAATAATGATAGATTGGATTAAGAATATGTGGCACCTATAGACCATGGAATACTACACAGCCATAAAAAATGATGAGTTCATGTCCTTTGTTGGAACATGCGTGAAATTGGAAATCATCATTCTCAGTAAACTATCACAAGAACAAAAAACCAAAGACCGCATATTCTCACTTATAGGTGAGAATTGAACAATGAGAACATATGGACACAGGAAGGGGAACATCACACTCTGGGGATGGTTGTGGAATGGGGGGAGGGTGTGGGATAGCATTGTGAGATATAACTAATGCTAGATGACGAGTTATTGGGTGCAGCGAACCAGAATGGCACATGTATACATATGTAACTAACCTGCACATTGTACACATGTCCCCTAAAACTTAAAGTATAACAAAAAACAAATATGTAAATAAATAAATAAATAAATAAACAAATAATATAAAAAATAAAAAAATAAAAACTACACGGAGGCATTCTGAGAAACATCTTTGTGATGTGTTGATTCCTCTCACAGAGTTGAACCTTTCTATTGATTAAGCAGCTTTGAACCACTCTTTGTGTATAATCTGCAAGTGGATATTTGGAGCCCTTTGAGGCCTGTTGTGGAAAAGGAAATATCTTCACATAAAAACTACACTGAAGCATTCTGAGAAACTTCTTTAAAATGTGTGCATTCATCTCACAGAGTTGAACCTAACTTTTGCTTGAGCAATTTAGAATCTCTCTTTTGGAAAATCTGCAAGTGGATATTAGGAGCCCTTGGTGTCCTATGGTGGAAAAAGAAATATCTTCAAATAAAAACTACACAGAAGCATTCTCAGAAACTTCTTCATGATGTCTGCATTCAACTCACAGAGTTGAACCTTACTTTTGATTGAGCAGTTTTGAATCTCTCTTTTTGCAGAATCTGCAAGTGTATGTTGGGAGAGCTTTGAGGGCTATTGTTGAAAAGGAAATATCTTCACAAGAGAACTACACAGAAGCATTCTGAGAAACCTCTTTGTGAGGTGTGCATTCAGCTCACAGAGTTGAACTTATCTTCGCACTGAGCAGTTTTTAATGTCTCTTTTTGTAGAATCTGCAAGTGGATAATTGGAGCCCTTTGGGGCCTATCGTGGAAAACGAAATATCTTCAAATAAAAACTACACAGAAGCATTCTCAGAAACTTCCTCGTGATGAATGCATTCAACTCACAGAGTTGAACTTATATTTTGATTGAGCAGTTTTGAATGTCTCTTTTTGCAGAATCTGCAGGTGGATATTTGGAGCTCTTTGAAACCTAATGTGGAAAAGCAAATATCTTCACATAAAAACTACACAGAAGAATTCTGAGAAACTTCTTTAGTATGTGTGCATTCAACTCACAGATTTGAACCTATCTTTTGATTGAGCAGGTTTGAGTCTCCCTTTCTGCAGAATCTGCAAGTGGATATTTGGAGCCCTTTGGGGCCTATGGTGGTAAAGGAATTATCTTCAAATAAATACTACACAGAAACATTCTGAGAAACATCTACGTGATGTGTGCATTCTTCTCAAAGTGCTGAACCTATCTTATGATTGAGCAGTTTAGAAACACTCTTTTTGGAGAATCTGTAAGTGGATATTTGGAGCGCTTAGTGGCCTACTGTGGAAAAGCACATATCTTCACATAAAAACTAGAGAGAAGCATTCTCAGAAACTCCTTTGTGATGTGCGCATTCGACTTTCAGGGTTGAAACTTTCTTTTCATAGAGCTGTTTTGAAACACTCTTCTTGTAGAGTTTGAGCGCTTTGAGGCCTATGGTGGAAAATAAATTATCTTCACATAATCACTAGACAGAATCATTCTCAGAAACTTCTTTGTGATGTGTGCATTCAACTCACAGAGTTGAACCTTTCTTTTGATAGAGCAGTTTGAAACACTCTTTTTGTAGAATCTGCAGGTGGATACTTTATTCCCTGTGAAGTCTATGCTGGAAAATGAAGTATCTTCACTTAAAAACTAGACAGAAGCAATCTCAGAAACGTCTTTGTGATGTGTGCATTCAACTCACAGAGTTGAACGTTTCTTTTGATACAGCTGTTTTCAAACACTCTTTTTGTAGAATCTGCAAGTGGATATTTGGTTCCCATTGAGGACTATGTTGGAAAAGGAAATACCTTCACATAAAAATTGGAAAGATTTCTCAGAAACTTCTTCGTGTTGTGTGCATTCAACTCATAGAGTTTAACCTTTCTTTTGATAGACCAGTTTTGAAACACTCTTGTAGAATCTGCAAGTGTATATTTGGAGCGCTTTGAGGCCTATGGTGGAAAAGAAAATATCTTGACATAAAATATAGACAGAAGCATTCTCACATACTTCTTTGTGATGCATGCATTCAACTCACAGAGTTGAACCTTTCTTTTGATAGAGCAGTTTTGAAACAATGTTTTTGCAGGATCTGCAAGTGGATATTTGGAGCCCTTTGAGGCCTATGGTGGAAAAGGAAATATCTTGACATAAAAACTAGGCAGAAGCATTCTCAGATACTTCTTCGTGATGTGTGCATTCAACCCACAGAGTTGTACCTTTCTTTTGGTAGAGCAGTTTTGAAACACTCTTTTTGTAGATTCTGCAAGTGGATATTTAGAGCGTTTTGAGGCCTATGGTGGAAAAGGATTGTCTTCATATAAAAACTAGACAGAAGAATTCTCATAAACTACTTTGTGATGTGTGCATTTAACTCACAAATTTGGGCCTTTCTTTTGATAGAGCAGTTTTGAAACCCTCTTTCTGTAGAATCTGCAATTGGATATTTGGAGAGCTTTGAGGCTTATGGCGGAAAAGGAAATATCCTCACATAAAACCTAGATAGAAGCATTCTCATAAACTGATTTGTGATGTGTGCAATCCACTCACACAGTTGAACCATTTTTTTTGATAGAGCAGTTTTGAAACACTCTTATTGTAGAATATGCAAGAGGATATTTGAAGTGCTTTGAGGCCTATGGTGGAAAAGGAAATATCTTCACATAAAAATTAGACTGAAGCATTCCCAGAAACTACTTTGTGATATGGGCATTCAACTCACAGAGGTGAACCTTTCCTTTGATAGAGCAGTTTTGAAAGGCTCTTTTTGTAAAATCTGCAAGTGGCTATTTGGAGCACTTTGAGGCCTATGGTGGAAATGGAAATATCTTCACATAAAAATTAGACAGAAGCAATCTTAGAAAATTCTTTGTGATGTGTGCATTCAACTCAGAGAGTTGAAACTTTTTTTGATAGAGCTGTTTTGAAACACTCTTTTTGTGGAATCCACCTGTGGCTATTTCGTTCCTTTGAGGCCAATGTTGGGAAAGGAAATATCGTCACATAAAAACTAGACAGAGGCATTCTCAGAAACTTCTTTGTGATGTGTGCATTCAACTCACGGAGTTCCACCCTTCTTTTGTTAGAGAAGTTTTGAAACACACTTTTTGTAGAATCTGCAAGGGAATATTTTGTTCCCATTGAGACCTATCTTGGAAAATGAAATATCTTTACATATAAAGTAGACAGAAGCATTCTCAGAAACTTCTTTGTGATGTGTGCCTTCAACTCACAGAGTTTAATCTCTCTTTTGATAGAGCAGTTTTGAAAAACTCTTTTTGCAGAATCTGCAAGAGAATATTTGGAGCGCTTTGGGTCCTATGTTGGGAAAAGAAATATCTTCACATAAAAACTAGACAGAAGCATTCTCATAAACTTTTTTGTGATGTGTGCATTCAACCCACAGTGTTGAAACTTTCCTTTCATAGAGCAGTTTTGAAGCAGTCATTTTGTAGGATCTGCAGTTGGATATTTGGAGTGCATTGAGGGCTATAGTGGAAAAGGAAGTATCTTCACATAAAAACTGGACAGAAACATTATCAGAAACTGCTTTGTGATGTGGGCTTTCAACTCACAGAGTTAAGCCTTTCTTTTGTTTGAGTAGTTTTGAAACACTCTTTTTGTCGAATCTGAAAGTGGATATTTTCTTCCCTATGAGGCCTATGGTGGAAAGGATATATCTTCACATAAAAACTAGACAGAAGCATTCTCAGAAAGTTTTTGGGATGTGTGCATTCACCTCACAGAGTTGAACATTTCATTTGATAGAGCAGTTTTAAAACACTCTTTTTGTAGAATGTGAAAGTGGATATTTGGAGCGCTTTGAGGCATATGGTGGAAAAGGAAATATATTGACATAAAACATAGACAGAAGCATTCTCACATACTTCTTTGTAATGTGTGCATTCACCTCACAGAGTTGAACCTTTTTTTTGATGCAGCAGTTTTGAAACACTCTTTTTGTAGTATCTGTAAATGGATATTTGCAGCGCTTAGAGGCCTACGGTGGAAAAGGAAATATCTTGGCATAAAAACTAGACAGAAGCATTCTCAGATACTTCTTCATGATGTGTGCATTTAGCTCACAGAGTTGAACCTTTCTTTTGATAGATCAGTTTTGAAACACTCTTTTTGTAGAATCTGCAAGTGAATAATTGGTTCCCTCTGAGGCCTATGTTAGAAAAGGAAATATCTCCACATAAAAACTAGACAGAAGCATTCTCAGAAACTTCTTTGTGATGTGTGCATTCAACTCACAGAGTTTAACCTTTCTTTTGATACAGCAGATTTCAAACACTGTTTTTGTAGTATCTGTAAATGGATATTTGGAGTGCTTTGAGGCCTATGGTGGAAAAGGAAATGTCTTGACATAAAAACTAGACAGAAGCATTCTCAGATACTTCTTCGTGATGTGTGCATTTAGCTCACAGAGTTGAACCTTTCTTTTGATAGACCAGTTTTGAAACACTCTTTTTGTAGAATCTGCAAATAGATATTTGGAGCGTTTTGAGGCCTATGGTGGAAAAGGAATGTCTTCATATAAACACGATACAGAAGCATTCTAAGAAACTTCTTTGTGATGTGTGCATTCAACTCACAGTGTTGGGCCTTTCTTTTGATAGAGCAGCTTTGAAACACTCTTTCTGTAGAATCTGCAATTGGATATTTGGGCAGATTTGAAGCCTATGGTGAAAAAGGAAATATCTTCACATAAAAACTAGACAGAAGCATTCTCAGAAATTTCTTTGTGATGTGTGCATTCAACTCACAGAGTTGAACCCATCTTTTGATACTGTAGTTTTGAAACAAACATTTTGTACAATCTACAAGGGGGTAATTGGAGCCTTTAGAGCCCTATGGTGGAAAAGGGAATTTCTACACATAAATAGTAGACACAAGCATTCTCCGAAACTTCTTCATGATGTGTGCATTCAACTCACAGAGTTGAACCTTTCTTTTCATAGAGCAATTTCGGAACACTCTTTTTGTAGACTCTGCAAGTGGATAATTGGTTCCCTTTAAGGCCTATGTTAGAAAAGGAAATATCTACACGTAAAAACTAGACAAAAGCATTCTCAGAAACTTCTTTGTGATGAGTGCATTCAACTCACAGAGTTTAACCTTTCTTTTGATAGAGCAGATTTGAAACACTCTTTTTGGAGAATCTGCAAGTGGATATTTGGAGTCTATTAAGGCCTATTGTGGAAAAGGAAATATCTTCAGATAAAAACTACACAGAAGCATTCTGAGAAACTTGTTTTTGATGTGTTCATTCACCTCACAGAGTTGAACCTTTCTTTTGATTGAGCAGTTTTGACGCACTGTTTTTGTAGAATCTGCAAGTGGATAGTTGGAGACCTTTGAGGCCTAATGTGGAAAAGGAAATATCTTCACATAAAAACTACACAGAAGCATTGTGAAAAACTTCCTTGTGATGTGTGCATTAAACACATAGAGTTGAACGTATCTTTTGATTGAACAGGTTATAATCTCTCTTTTTGTAGAATCTGCAAGTAAATATTTGGAGCACTTTGAAGCCCACCATGGAAAAGCAAATATCTTCAGATTAAAACTACACAGAAGCATTCTGAGACACTTATTTGTGATGTGTGCATTCATCTCACAGATTTGAACCTTTCTTTTGTTTGAGCAGTTTTGAAACAGTCTTTCTGTAGAATCTACAAGTGGATATTTGGAGCTCTTTGAGACCTAATAGGAAAAGGAAATATCTTCACATAAAAACTACACAGAAATATTCTGAGAAAGTTCTTTGTGATGTGTGCAATCATCTGATAGGCTTGAACCTATCTTATGATTGAGCAGTTTTGAAATACTCTTTTTGTAGAATCTGTAAGTGGATATGTGGAGCGCTTTGTGGCCTACCATGGAAAGACAAATATCTTCATATAAAAACTACACTGAAGCATTCTCAGAAACTTCTTCATAATGTGTGCATTCAACTCACAGTCTTGAAACTATCTTTAGATTGAGCAGTTATGAATCTCTCTTTTTGTAGACTCTGCACTTGGATACTTGGAGTGCTGTGAGGCCTACTGTGGAAAATCAAATATGTTCATATAAAAACTACACAGAAGCATTCTGAGAAACTTCTTTGGGATGTGTGCATTCCACTCACAGTGTTGAACTTATCTTCTCATTGAGCAGTTTTGAGTCTCTCTTTTTGTAGAATCTGCAAGTGCATATTTGTAGCCCTTTGTGACCTATGGTGGAAAAGGAAATGTCTTCAAGGATAAACTACACAGAAGCATTGAGAGAATCTTCTTTGTGATGTATGCATTCACCTCACAGAGTTGAACATATATTTTGATTGATAAGTTTCGAATCTCTCTTTTTGCAGAATCTGCAGTTGGATATTTGGAGCCCTTAGAGACCTACTGTGGAAAACCAAATATCTTCACATAAAAACTGCACAGAAGCATTCTGAGAAACTTCTTTGGGTTGTGTGCCTTCAACTCTCAGAGATGAACCTATCTTTTGATTAAGCAGTTTTCAGTCTCTCTTTTGCAGAATCTGCAAGTGGATATTTGGAGCCCTTTGCAGCCTATGGTGGAAAAGGAAATATCTTCACATAAAAACTACACAGGAAGATTCTGAGAAACTACTTTGTGATGACTGCATTCATTTCACAGTTTTGAAGGTATCTTATCATTGAGAAATTTGGAAAAACTCTTTTTGCAGAATCTGCAGGTGGATATTTGGAGCACCTTGAGTCCCAATGTGGAAAGGCAAATATCTTCAGATAAATAATACACAGAAGCATTCTCAGAAACTTCTTTTTGATGTCGGCATTCATCTAACAGAGTTGAACCTATCCATCAAAATTGATTGAGCAATTTTTAATCTCTCTTTTTGCAGAATCTGCAGGTGGATGTTTGGAGCACCTTGGGGCCTACCATGGAAAAGCAAATATATTAAAATAGAAGCTACACAGAAGCATTCTGAGAAATTTCTGAGGGATGTGTGTATTCAACTCACAGAGATGAACCTATCTTTTGATTGATCAGTTTTGAATCTCTTCTTTTGCAGAATCTGCAAGTGGATATTTGGAGCCCTTTGTGGCCTATTGTGAAAAATGAAATATCTTCAGATAAAAACTACACAGAAACATTCTGAGAAACTTCTTAGGGATGAGTGCATTCATCTCACAGGGTTGAACCTATATTATGATTGAGCAGTTTTGAAACACTCTTTTGTAGAATCTGCAAGTGGATATTTTGAGCTCTTTGAGGCCTACCGTGGAAAAGCAAATATCTTCACATAAAAACTACAAAGAAGCAATTCTGAGAAACTTCTTTGTGATGTGTGCATTGAACTCACAGAGTTGAACCTATCTTTTGATGGAGCAGTTTTGAATCTCTCTTTTGAGGCCTATTGGGAAAAGGAAATATCTTCACATAAAAACTACACAGAAGCATTCTGAGAAACTTCTTTGTCATGTGTGCATTCGTCTCACAGTGTTGAACCTTTCTTTTCTTTGAGCAGTTTTGAAACACTCTTTTTGGTAAAATTACAAGTGGATATTTGGATCCCTTTGAGGCATATTGTGGAAAAGGAAATATCTTCACATAAAAACTACTCAGAAGCATTGTGAGAAACTTCTTTGTGATGTGTGCATTCAACTCACAGAGTTGAACGTATCTTTTGATTGAGCAGTTTTGAATCTCTCTTTTTGTAGAATCTCCAAGTGGATATTTGGAGCCCTTTGGGCTCTATGATGGAAAAGGAAATATCTTCAAATAAAAACAACACAGAAGCATTCTCAGAAACTTCTTCATAATGTGTGCATTCAATTCACAGAGTTGAACTTATCTTTTGGTTGAAGAGTTTCAAATCTCTCTTTTTGTAAAATCTGCAAGTGGATATTTGGAGCGCTGTGAGACCTACTGTTGAAAATCGAATATGTTCACATAAAAACTTCACAGAAGCATTCTGAGAAACTTCTTTGTGATGTGTGCATTTAAGTCTCAGAGTTGAACCTATATTTTCATTGAGCAGTTTTGAATCTCTCTATTTGCAGAATCTGCAGGTGGATATTTGGAGCCCTTGGAGGACTAATGTGGAATAGCAAATACCTTCTTATAAAAACTATGCAGAAGCATTCTCAGAAACTTCTTTGGGATGTGTGCATTCATCTCACAGAGTTGAACCTTTCTTTTGATTGAGCAGTTTCGATACTCTCTTTTTGTAGAATCTGCAAGTGGATATTTAGAACCCTTTGCTCATTTTAATGGAAAGGGAAGTATCTTCAAATAAAAACTACACAGAGACATTCGGAGAAACTTCCCTGTGATGTATGCATTCAACTCACAGAGTTGAAGCTATCTTTTGATTGAGCAGTTTGGAATCTCTCCTTTTGCAGAATCTGCAGGTGGATATTTGGAACCCTTTGAGGCCTACTGTGGAAAAGCAAATATCTTCACATAAAAACTATACAGAAGCATTCTGAGAAACTACTTTATGATGTGTGCATTCAACTCACAGAGTTGAACCTGTCTTTTGATTGAACAATTTTGAATCTCTCTTTTTGCAGAATCTGTAAGTGGATATTTGTAGCCCTTTGTGGCCTAGGGTGGAAGAGGAAATATCTTCAAATAAAAACTACACTGAAGTAATCTGAGAAACTTATTTAGATTTGTACACTCATCTCACAGGGTTGAACCTATCTTATGATTGAGCAGTTTTGTAACCCCTTTTTTGTAAAATCTGCAATTGGATAATTGGAGCCCTTTGAGGCCTATTGCAGAAAAGGAAATATCTTCACATAAAAACTATTCAGAAAGATTCTGAGAAACTTCTTTGTGATGTGTGCATTCAACTCCCAAAGTTGAAGCTTCTTTTGATTGAGCAGTTTAGAATCTCTGTTTTTGTAGATTCTGCAAGTGGATATTTGGAGCCCTTTGTGCCCTATTGTGGAAAAGGAAATATTTTCAAGTAAAAACTACACAGAAGCATTCTGAGAAACTTCTTTGTGAGGTGTGCATCCAACACACAGATTTGAACTTATCTTCTCATTGAACAGTTTTGAATCTCTCTGTAGAATCTGCAAGTGGATATTTGCAGCCCTTTTCACCCAATGGTGGAAAAGGAAATATCTTCAAATAAATACTACACAGAAGCATTCAGAGAAACTTCTTTCTGATGTATGCATTCAACTCACAGAGTTGAACCTATCTTTTGATTGAGCAAGTTTGAATCTCTCTTTTTGCAGAATCTGCAGGTGGATATTTGGAGCCCTTTGAGGCCTACTGCGGAAAAGCAAATAGCTTTACCTAAAAACCACGCAGAAGTATTTCGAGAAACTTCTTTGTGATGTGTGCATTAATCTCACAGGGTTGACCGTATCTTATGATTGATCGGTTTTGAAACACCCTTTTTGTAGAATCTGCAAGTGGATATTTGGAGCGCTTTGAGGCCTACCGTAGAAAAGCAAATATCTTCAGATAAAAACTACACAGAAGCATTCTGAGAAACTTATTTTTGATGCGTGCATTCATCTCACAGAGTTGGACCTTTCTTTTGATTTAGCAGTTTTGAAACACTGTTTTTACAGAATCTGCAAGGGGATATTTGGAGCCCTTTATGCCCTATAGTTGAAAGGAAAATATCTTCAAATAAAAACTACACAGAAGCATTCTCAGAAACTTCATTGTGATGTGTGCATTCAACTTACAGAGTTCAACCTCTCTTTTGATTGAGCAGTTTTGAAATTCTCTTTTTGTAGATTCTGCAAGTGGATATTGTGGCGCTGTAAAGCTTACTTTGGAAAATCAAATATGTTCACATAAAAACTACACAGAAGCATTCTGAGAAACTTCTTTCTGATGTGTGCATTCAACTCACAGAGTTGCACCTTTCTTTTTATTGAGCAGTTTGGAATCCTCTTTTTGCAGAATCTGCAAGTGGATGTTTGGAGAACTTTCAGGCCTATTGTGGAAAAGCAAATATCTTCACATAAAGACTGCATAGAAACACTCTGAGAAACTCCTTTGTGAAGTGTGCATTTAACACCCATAGTTGAACTTATCTTCTCATTGAGCAGTTTTGAGTCTCTCTTTTTGAAGAATCTGCAAGTGGATATTTGGAGCCCTTTGCGCCTTGTGGTGGAAAAGGATATATCTTCAAATAAAAACGACACAGTAGCATTCAGAGAAACTTCTTTGGAATGTGTGCATTCAGATCACACAATTAAACCTATCTTTTGATTGAGCAGTTTAGAGTCTCTCCTTTTGCAGAATATGCAGGTGGATATTTGGAGCCCTTTGAGGTCTACTGAGTAAAAGCAAATATCTTCACATAAAAAGTACACTGAATCATTATGAGAAACTTCTTTGGGATGTGTGCATTCACCTCACAGAGTTGAACCTATCTTTTGATTAAGCAGTTTTGAATCTCTCTTTTTGAAGTATCTGCAACTGGATATTTGGAACCCTTTGTTGTCTATGGTGGAAAAGGAAATATCTTCAAATAAAAACTAAACAGAAACATTCTGGGAAACTTTTTTGTGATGTTTGCATTCACCTTACGTGGTTGAACATATCTTGTGATTGAGCAGTTTTGAAACTCTCTTTTTGTAGAATCTGCAAGTTGATATTTGGAGCGCTTTGAGGCCTGCAGTGGAAAAGCAAATATCTTCAGATTAAAACTACTCAGAAGCATTCTGAGAAACTTCTTTGTGATGTGCACATTCATCTCACAGAGTTGAACATTTCTTTTGTTTGAGCAGTTTTGAAGCACTCTTTTTGTAGTAGCTGCAAGTGGATATTTGGAGCCCTTTGAGGCCTATTGTTTAAAAGCAAATATCTTCACATGAAAACTACCCAGAAGCATTCTGAGAAACTTCTTTGTGATGTGTACATTCATCACACAGAGGGGAACCTTTCTATTGATTGAGCAGTATTGTAACACTCTTTTTGTAGAATCTGAAATGGATATTTGGAGCACTTTGAGGCCTATTGTGGAAAAGGAAATATCTTCACATAAAAACTACACAGAAGCATTGTGAGAAACTTCTTTTTGATGTGTGCATTCATCTAGCAGAGTTGAAACTTTCTTTAGATTGAGCAGTTTTGAAACACTCTTTTTGTGGAATCCGCAATTGGTAATTGGAGCCCTTTGAGGCCTGTTGTGGAAAAGGACATATCTTCACTTAAAAACTACTCGGAAGCATTCGGAGAAACTTCTTTCTGATGTGTCCATTCAACTCACAGAGTTGAACCTATCTTTTGTTTGAGCAGTTTAGAATCTCTCTCTTGGTAGAATCTGCAAGAGGATATTTGGAGCCCTGTGAGGCCTATTGTGGAAAAGAAAATATCTTTCAATAAAATCTACACAGAAGCATTCTCAGAATCTTCTTCGTGATGTGTGCATTCAACTCACAGAGTTTAAGCTATCTTTTGATTGTGCAGATTTGAATCTCTCTTTTTGTAGAATCTGCCAGTGGATATTTGGAGCACTGTGAGGCCTACAGTGGAAAATCAAATATGTTCACATAAAAGTTACACAGAAGCATTCTGAGAAACTTTTTGTGATGTGTGCATTCAACTCACCGAGTTGAACCTGTCTTTGGATTGAGCATTTTTGAATCCCTCTTTTTGCAGAATCTGCAAGTGGATGCTTGGAGACCTTTGAGGCCTATTGTGGAAAAGGAAATATCTTCACATAAAAACTACACTGAAGCATTCAGAGAAACTACTTTGTGAGGTGTGCATTGAACTCACAGAGTTGAACTTATCTTCTCACTGAGCAGCTTTGAATTTCTCTTTTTGTAGAATCTGCAAGTGGATATTTGGAGCCATTTGCACCCTATGGTGGAAAGGGAACTATCTTCAAATAAAAACTACACAGAAGCATTCAGATAAACTTCTTTGTGATGTATGCATTCAACTCACAGAGTTGAACCTATCATTCGGTTGAGCAGTTTTGAATCTCTTTTTGCAGAATCTGCGGGTGGATATTTGGAGCACTTTGAGGACTACTGTGGAAAAGAAAATACCTTCACATAAAAACTACACAGAAGCATTCTGAGAAACTTTTTGGGATGTGTGCATTCATCTCACAGAGTTGAACTTTTCTTTTCATTGAGCAGTTTTGAAACACTCTCTTTGTAGATCTGCAAGTGGATATCTTGAGCCCTTCGAGACCTATTGTGTAAAAGGAAATATCTTCACATAAAAACTACACAGAAGCATTCTGAGAAACTACTTTGTGATGTGTGCATTCATTTCACAGGGTTGAACCTTTCTTTTGATTGAGCAGTTTCAAAAGACTCTTTTTGTAGAATCTGCAAGTGGATATTTGGAGCCTTTGCGACTTATGGTGGAAAAGGAGATATCTTCAAATAAAAGATACACAGAAACATTCTGAGAAACTATTTTGTGATGTGTGCATTCACTTCACAGAGTTGAACTTATCTTATGAATGAGCAGTTTTGAAACACTCTTTTTTTTAAATCTGCAAGTGTATATTTGGAGCGGTTTGAAGCCTAATGTGGCAAAGCAAATATCTTTACATAAATACTACACAGAAGCATTCTGAGAAACTTCTTTGTGATGTGTGCATTCATCTCACGGAGTTGAACCTTTCTTTTGATTGAGCAGTTTCAAAACACTCTTTCTGTAGAATCTGCAAGTGGATATTTGTAGCCTTTTGAGGCCTATTGGGAAAAGGAAATAGGTTCACATGAAAACTACATAGAAGAATTCTGAGAAACTTCTTTGTGATGTGTTCATTCATCTCACAGAGTTGAACCTTTCTTTTGATTGAGCAGTTTTGAAATCTCTTTTTGTAGAGTCTGCAAGTGGATAATCGGAGCCCTTTGAGGCCTACTGTGGAAAAGGAAATATTTTCACATAAAAACTACTCAGAAGCATTCTGAGAAAATTCTTTGTGATGTGTGCATTCAACTCACAGAGTTGACCCTATGTTTTGACTGAGCAGTTTTGAATCACTCTTTTTGTAGGATTTGGAAGTGGATATTTGAAGCCCTTTGCACTCTATGATGGAAAAGGAAATATCTTCAAATAAAAACTACACAGAAGCATTCTCAGAAACTTCTTCCTTATGTGTGCATTCAACTCACAGAGTTGAACCTATCTTTTGATTGTAGAGTTTTGATCTCTCTTTTTGTAGAATCTGCAAGTGGGTATTTCGAGCACTGAAATGCCTACTGTGGAAAATCGAATATGTTCATATAAAAACTACACAGAAGCATTCTGAGAAACTTCTTTGTGATGTTTGCATTCACCTCTCAGAGTTGAGCCTATCTTATGATTGAGCAGTTTTGAAACACTCTTTTGTAGAGTCTGCAAGTGGATATTTGGAGCTCTTTGAGGCCCACCGTGGAAAAACCAATGTCTTCAGATGAAAACCACACAGAAGTATTCTGAGAAACTTCTTTGTGATGTGTGCATTCACCTCTCAGTGTTGAACCTATCTTACGATTGAGCAGTTTTCACACACTCTTTTGTAGAATCTGCAAGTGGATATTTGGAGGACTATGAGGCTTATGGTGGAAATGGGAATATCTTCACCTAAAAACTAGACAGAAACATTCTCAGAAATTTCTTTGTGATGTGTGCATTCATCTCACAGAGTTGAAACTTACTTTTGATAGAGAAGTTTTGAAACAATTTTTGCAGAATCTACAAGTGGACATTTGCAGATCTTTGAGGCCCGTGGTGGAAAAGGAAATATCTTCACATAAAAACTAGACAGAAGCTTTCTCAGAAACTTCTTTGTGATGTTTCTATTCAACTCACAGATTTGAACATACCTTTTCATAGAGTAGTTTTGAAACACTCTTTTTGGAGAATCTGCAAGTGGATATTTTGGCCCCTTTGAGGCTTTCGTTGGAAACGGGAATCTCTTCACAAAAAAAGTAGACAGAAGCATTCTCAGAAACTCCATTGTGATGTGTGCATTCACCTCACAAAGTTGGACCTTCCTTTTGATAGAGTAGTTTTGAAACACTCTTTATGTAGAATCTGCAAGTGGATATTTGGACGGATTTGAGGCCTTCGTTGGAAACGGGAATATCTTCACATAAAAACTAGACAGAAGCGTTCTCAGACACTTGCTTGTGATGTGTGCATTCAACACACAGAGTTGAACCCTCCTTTTGATAGAGTAGTTTTGAAACACTCTTTTTGTAGTATCTGCAAGTGGATATATGGAGCGCTTTGAGGCCTTCGGTGGAAACGGGAATATCTTCACATAAAAACTAGCTAAAAGCCTTCTCGGAAACTTCTTTGTTATGTGTGCATTCAACTCACAGAGTTGAACCTTTCTTTTTATACAGCAGTTTTGAAAAACTATTTTTGCTGGTATCTGCAAGTGGATATTAGGAGGGCTTTCAAGCCTATGGCAGAAAGGGGAATACCTTCACCTATAAACTAGACAGAAGCATTCTCAGAAACTTCTTTGTGATGTGTGCATTCAAATCACAGAGTTGAACCTTCCTTTTGATAGAGCAGTTTTGAAACACTCTTTTGTAGAATCTTCAAGTGGATATAAGGAGTGCTTTGAGGCCTATGTTAGAAAAGGTAATATCTTCATAGAAAAACTACACAGAAGCATTCTCTGAAACGACTTTGTGATGAGTGCATTCAACTCACAGAGTTTAATCTTTCTTTTGATAGAGTAGTTTTGAAACATTCTTTTTGTTGAATCTGCAAGTGGGCATTTTGAGCACTCTGAGGCCTGTGGTGGAAAAAGAAATATCTTCATATAAAAACCAGACAGAAGCTTTCTCAAAAACTACTCTGTGATGTGTGCATTCAACTCACAGAGTTGAACATTTCTTTTGGCAGAGTAGTTTTCAAACACTCTTTTTGTAGAATCTGCAAGTGGACATTTGGAGAGCTTTGAGGCCTATGGTGGAAAAGGAAATATCTTCACAAAAAAACTAGACAGAAGGATTCTCAGAAACTTCTCTGTGATGTGTGCATTCAGCTCACAGTGTTGAACCTTTCTTTTGACAGAGCAGTTTTCAAACACTCTTTTTGTAGGATCTGCAAGTGGATATTTAGAAAGCTTTGATGCCTATGTTGGCAAAGGAAATATCTTCACATAAAAACTAGACAGAAGCATTCTCAAAAACTTCTTTTTGGTGAGTGCATTCAACTCACAGAGTTGAATCTTTCTTTTGATAGAGCATTTTTGAAACACTCTTTTTCTGGAATCTGCAAGTAGATATGTAGAGCTCTTTTAGGCCTATTGTGGAAACGGAAATATCTTGACATAACAACAAGACAGAAGCATTCTCAGATACTTCTCTGTGATGTGGGCTTTCATCTCACAGAGTTCAAGCTCTGTTCTGTTAGAGCAGTTTTGAAACGCTCTTTTTGTAGAATCTGCAAAATGATATTTGGAGCGCTTTGAGGCCTATAGTGGTAAAGGAAATATCTTCACGTAAAAAGTAGACGGACGCATTCTCAGAAACTCCTTTGTGAAGTGTGCATTCAACTCACAGAGTTGAAACTTTCTTTTGATACAGTAGTTTTGAAATACTCTTTTTCTGGAATCTGCAAGTGGATATTTGGAGCACCTTGAGGCCTACAGTGGAAAAGAAAATATCTTCACATAAAAACTGTACAGAAGCAATTTCAGAAACTACTTTGTGATGTGTGCATTCAACTCTCTTTTTGTAGAATCTGCAAGTGGATATTTGGTTCCCTTTGAAGCATATGTTGGAAAATGAAATATCTTCACATAAAAACTAGACAGAAGCATTCTCAGATACTCCTTTGTGAAGTGCGCATTCAATTCACAGAGTTGAAACTTTCTTTTGATACAGTAGTTTTGAAACACTCTTTTTCTAGAATCTGCAAGTGGATATTTGGAGCGCTTTGAGGCCTACAGTGGAAAAGGAAATATCTTCACATAAAAACTGTACAGAAGCAATTTCAGAAACTTCTTTGTGATGTGTTCATTCATCTCACAGTTTTGAGCCTAATTTATCATTGAGCCGTTTTGAAACACTCTTTTTTTAGAATCTGCAAGTGGATATTAGGAGTGCTTTGAGGCCTACTGTTTAATAGGAAATATCTTCACATAAAAACTACACAGAAGCATTCTGAGAAACTACTTTGTGATGTGTGCATTCATTTCACAGGGTTGAACCTTTCTTTTGATTGAGCAGTTTCAAAAGACTCTTTTTGTAGAATCTGCAAGTGGATATTTGGAGCCTTTGCGACTTATGGTGGAAAAGGAGATATCTTCAAATAAAAGATACACAGAAACATTCTGAGAAACTATTTTGTGATGTGTGCATTCACTTCACAGAGTTGAACTTATCTTATGAATGAGCAGTTTTGAAACACTCTTTTTTTTAAATCTGCAAGTGTATATTTGGAGCGGTTTGAAGCCTAATGTGGCAAAGCAAATATCTTTACATAAATACTACACAGAAGCATTCTGAGAAACTTCTTTGTGATGTGTGCATTCATCTCACGGAGTTGAACCTTTCTTTTGATTGAGCAGTTTCAAAACACTCTTTCTGTAGAATCTGCAAGTGGATATTTGTAGCCTTTTGAGGCCTATTGGGAAAAGGAAATAGGTTCACATGAAAACTACATAGAAGAATTCTGAGAAACTTCTTTGTGATGTGTTCATTCATCTCACAGAGTTGAACCTTTCTTTTGATTGAGCAGTTTTGAAACCTCTTTTTGTAGAGTCTGCAAGTGGATAATCGGAGCCCTTTGAGGCCTACTGTGGAAAAGGAAATATTTTCACATAAAAACTACTCAGAAGCATTCTGAGAAAATTCTTTGTGATGTGTGCATTCAACTCACAGAGTTGACCCTATGTTTTGACTGAGCAGTTTTGAATCACTCTTTTTGTAGAATTTGGAAGTGGATATTTGAAGCCCTTTGCACTCTATGATGGAAAAGGAAATATCTTCAAATAAAAACTACACAGAAGCATTCTCAGAAACTTCTTCCTTATGTGTGCATTCAACTCACAGAGTTGAACTTATCTTTTGATTGTAGAGTTTTGATCTCTCTTTTTGTAGAATCTGCAAGTGGGTATTTCGAGCACTGAAATGCCTACTGTGGAAAATCGAATATGTTCATATAAAAACTACACAGAAGCATTCTGAGAAACTTCTTTGTGATGTTTGCATTCACCTCTCAGAGTTGAGCCTATCTTATGATTGAGCAGTTTTGAAACACTCTTTTGTAGAGTCTGCAAGTGGATATTTGGAGCTCTTTGAGGCCCACCGTGGAAAAACCAATGTCTTCAGATGAAAACCACACAGAAGTATTCTGAGAAACTTCTTTGTGATGTGTGCATTCACCTCTCAGTGTTGAACCTATCTTACGATTGAGCAGTTTTCACACACTCTTTTGTAGAATCTGCAAGTGGATATTTGGAGCTCTTTGAGGCCTACCATGGAAAAACAAATGTCTTCAGATAAAAACCACACGGAAGTATTCTGAGAAACTTCTTTGTGATGTGTGCCTTCATCTCACAGAGTTGATCCTTTCTTTTGATTGAGCAGTTTTGAAACAGTCTTTTTGTAGAATCGGCAAGTGGATATTTGGAACCCTTTGAGACTTATTGGGAAAAGGAAATATCTTCACATAAAAAGTAAACAGAAGCATTCTGAGAAACTTCTTCATTATGTGTGCATTCATCTCACAGATTTGAACATTTGTTTTTATTGAGCAGTTTTGAAACACTATTTTTGTAGAATCTGCAAGTGGATAATTAGAGCCCTTTGAGGCCTGTTGTGGAAAAGGAAATATCTTCACATAAAAACTACTCAGAAGCATTCTGAGAAACTTCTTGGTGATATTTGCATTCACAGAGTTCAACCTTTCCTTCGATTGAGCAGTTTGAATCTCCCTTTCTGTAGAATCTGCAAGTGGATATTTGCAGGCCTTTGTGCTCTATGGTGGAAAAGGAAATATCTTCACATAAAACCTGCACAGGAGCACTCAGAGAAATTTCTTTGTGATGTATGCCTTCAACTCACAGAGTTGAACCTATCTTTTCATGGAGCAGTTTTGAATCTCTCTTTTTGCTAGGTCTGCAGATGGATATTTGGAGCTCTTTGAGGTCTACTGTGGAAAAGTAAATAAGTTCACATAAAAACTGCACAGAAGCATTCTGAGAAAAATCTCTGGGATGTGTGCATTAAACTCACAGTGTTGAACCTATCTTTTCATGGAGCAGTTGTGAATCTCTCTTTTTGTTAGATCTGCAGTTGGATATTTGGAGCTCTTTGAGGCCTACTGTGGAAGATCAAATAAGTTCACATAAAAACTGCACAGAAGCATTCTGAGAAACTTCTCTGGGATGTGTGCATTAAACTCACAGTGTTGAACGTGTCTTTTGATTGAGCAGTTTTGAATCTCTCTTTTTGCAGAATCTGCAAGTGGATATTTGGAGCCCTTTGTGGCCTATGGTGGAAAAGGAAATATCTTCACATAAAAACTACACAGAAGCATTTTGAGAAACTTCTTTCTGAGGTTTGCATTCATCCCACAGAGTTGAACCTATCTTTTGATTGAGCAGTTTTGAATATCTCCTTTTGTAGAATCTGAAAGTGGATATTTGAAGCTCTGTGAGGCATACTGTGGAAAATCGAATATGTTCCCATAAAAAGTACACGGAATCATTCTCAGAAACTACTTTGTGATGTGTGCATTCAACTCACAGAGTTGAAACTATTTTTTGATTGAGCAGCTTTAAATCTCACTTTTTGCAGAATCTGCAGGTGCATGTTTGGAGAGTTTTGAGGCCTATTGTAGAAATGGAAATATCTTCACATAAAAACTACACAGAAGCATTCTGAGAAACTTCTTTGTGAGGTGTGCATTCAACTAACAGAGTAGAATTTATCTTCTCATTGAGCAGTTTGAATCACTCTTTTTGTAGAATCTGCAAGTGGATATTTGGAGGCCTTTCCACCCTTTTTTGGAATAGGAAATATCTTCCAATAAAAACTACATAGAAACATTCAGAGAAACTTCTTTGTGAAGTATGCATTCAACTCACAGAGTTGAACCTATCTTTTGATCGAGGAGTTTTGAATCTTTCTTTTTGCAGCATCTGCAGGTTGATATTTGGAGCCCTTTGCAGCGTATGGTGGAAAAGGAAATATCTTCAAATAAAAACTACAGAGAAACATTCTGATGAACTTCTTTGTGTTGTATGCATTCATCTCTCAGAGTTGAACCTATCTTATGATTGAGCAGTTTTGAAACACTCTTTTTTAGAATCTGCAAGTGGATAATTGTAGCACTTTGAGGCCTACCATGGAAAAACAAATATCTTCAGATAAAAACTACACAGAAGCCTTCTGAGAAACTTCTTTCTGATGTGTGCATTCATCTCAGAGAGTTGAACATTTCTTTCGATTGAACAGTTTTGAAACACACTTTTTGTAGAATCTGCAAGTGGATATTTGGAGCCCTTTGAGGTCTATTGTGGAAAAGGAAATATCTACACATAAAAACTACAAAGAAGCATTCTGAGAAACTTCTTCGTGATGTGTGCATTCAACTCACAGAGTTGAACCTACCTGTTGATTGAACAGTTTAGAATCTCTCTTTTTGCAGAATCTGCAAGTGGATATTGAAGCCCTTTGCACTTTATGGTGGAAATGGAAATATCTTCAAATAAAAACTTCACAGAAGCATTCTCAGAAACTTATTCCTGATGTGTGCATTCAACTTACTGAGTTGCACCTATTTTTTGATTGAGCAGTTTTTATTTTATCTTTTTGTAGAATCTGCAAGTGGATATTTGGAGTGCTCTGAGACCCACAGTGGAAAATTTAATATATTCACATAAAAACTACACAGAAGCATTCTGTGAAACTACTTTGTGTTGTGTGCATTCAACTCACAGAGTTGAACATATGTTTTGATAGAGCAGTTTTGAATCTCCCTTTTTGCAGAATCTGCAAGTGGATGGTTGGAGAGCTCTGAGGGCTATTTTGGAAAAGGAAATATCTTCACATAAAAACTACACAGAAACATTCTGAGAAACTTCCTTGTGAGGGGTGCATTTAACTCAGAGTTCAACTTAACTACTCATTGAGCAGTTTTCAATCTCTTTTTTTGTAGAATCTGCATGTGGATATTTGGAACCCTTTGCGCCCTATGGTGGAAAAGGAAATATCTTCCAATAAAAACTATACAGAAGAATTCTGAGAAACTTCCTTGTGTTGTGTGCATTCAACATACAGAGTTGAACATATCTTTTGATTGAGCAGTTTTGAATCTCTCTTTTTGTAGAATCTGAAGTTGGATATGTGGAGCCCCTTGAGGCCTACAGTGGAAAAGCAAATATATTCACATAAAAACCACACAGAAGCATTCCGAGAAACTTCTTTGGGATGTGTACATTTAACTCACAGAGTTGAACCTATCTTTTGATTGAGCAGTTTTGAATCTCTCTTTTTGCAGAATCTGCAAGTGTATGTTTGGAGAGTTTTGTGGCCTATTGTGGAAAAGGAAATATGTTCACATAAAAACTACACAGAAGCATTCTGAGAAACTTCTTTGTGAGGTGTGCATTCAACTCACAGAGTTAAATTTATCTTCTCGTTGAACAGTTTTGAATCTCTCTTTTTGTAGAATCTGCAAGTGGACATTTTGAGCCCTTTGCGGCCTATGGTGGAAAAGGAAATATCTTCAAATAGAAACTACACAGAATCATTCTCAGAAACTTCTTCATAATGTGTGCATTCATCTCACAGGGTTGAAACTGTCTTATGATGGAGCCGTTTTGAAACACTTTTTTTGTAGAATCTGCAAGTGGATATTTGGAGCGCTTTGAGGCCTGCCATGGAAAAGCAGATATCTTCAGATAAAAGCTACACAGAAGCATTCTCAGAAACATATTTGTGATGTGTGCATTAATCTCACAGATTTGAAAATTTCTTTTGATTGAGCAGTTTTGAAACAACTTTTTTGTAGAATCTGCAAGTGGATAATTGGAGCCCTTTCAGGCCTATTGTGGAAAAGCAAATATCTTCACATAGAAACTACTCAGAAGCATTCAGAGAAACTTCTTTGTGATGTCTGCATTCATCTCACAAAGTTGAAACTTTCTTTTGATTGAGCAGTTTAGAATCTCTCTTTTTGTAGTATCTGCAAGTATATATTTGGAGCCCTTTGCACCCAGTGGTGGAAAAGGAAATGTCTTCAAATAAAAACTACACAGAAGCATTCAGATAAACTTCTTTGTGGTGTATGCATTCAACTCACAAAGCTGAACCTATCTACTGATTGATCAGTTTTGAATCTCTATTTTTGCAGAATCTCCAAGTGGATATTTGGAGCCCTTTGACACCTATGGTGGAAAAGGAAATATCTTCAAATTGAAACTACACAGAAGCATTCAGAAAAAATTCTTTGTGATGTGTGCATTCAACTCATATAGTTGTACCCATATTTTGACTGAGCAGTTTCGAATCTCTCTTTTGCAGAATCTGCAAGTGGATGTTTGGAGAGCTTTGAGGCCTATTGTGGAAAAGGAAATATCTTCACATAAAAACTACACAGAAGCATTCTGAGAAACTTCTTTGTAAGGTGTGCATTCAACTCACAGAGTTGAATTTATTTTCTCATTGAACAGTTTTCAAGCTCCTTTTTGCAGAATCTGAAAGTGGATATTTGGAGCCCTTTGAGGCCTACTGTGGAAAAGCAAATATATTCACATAAAAACTACACAGAAGCATTCTGAGAAAGTTCTTTGGGATGTGTGCATTCAACTCACGGAGGTGAACCTATCTTTTGATTGAGCAGTTTTGAATCTCTCTTTTTGTATAATCTGCAAGTGGATTTTTGGAGCGCTGTGAGGTCTACTGTGGAAAATCAAATATGTTCACATAAAAACTACAGAGAAGCATTCTGAGAAACTTCTTTGTGATATGTGCATTCAACTCACGGAGTTGAATCTATGTTTTGATTGAGCAGTTTTGAATCTCTCTTTTTGCAGTATCTGCAAGTGGACATTTGGAGCACTTTGAGGCCAGTGGCGGAAAAGGAAATATCTTCATATAAAAACAAGACAGAGGCATTCTGAGAAACTTCTTTTTGAGGTGTGCATTCAACTCACTAAGTTGAACTTATCTTCTCATTGAGCAGATTTGAATATCTGTTTTTGTGGAATCTGTAAGTGGATATTTGGAGCCTTTGCTCCCTATGGTGGAAAAGGAAATATCTTCAAATAAAAACTACACGGAAGCATTCAGAGAAACTTCTTTGTGATGTGCTCATTCACATCACAGGATTGAAACTACTTTATATTGAGCAGTTTTGAAACAATCTTTTTGTAGTGTCTGCAAGTAGATATTGGAGCCCTTTGAGGCCCATTGTGGAAAAGGATATATGTTCACAGAAAAACTACTCAGAAGCATTCTGAGACACTTCTTTGTGATGTGTGCATTGAACTCACAGAGTTGAAACTATCTTTTGATTGAGCAGTTCAGAATCTCTCTTTTTGTAGAATCTGCAAGTGGATATTTAGAACACTTTGAGGCCTATTGTGGAAAAGGAAATATCTTCAAATAAAAACAACACAGAAACATTCTCAGAAACTTATTCATGATGTGTGCATTCAGCTCACAAAGTTGAATCTATCTTTTTATGGAGCAGTTCAGAATCCCTCTTTTTGTAGAATCTGCAAGTAGAAATTTGGAGCGCTGTGAGGACTACTGTGGAAAATCAAATATGTTCACATAAAAACTACACAGAAGCACTCTGAGAAACTTCTTTGGGATGTGTGCATTCAACTCACAGAGTTGAACCCATCTTTTCATAGAGCAGTTTTGAAACACACATTTTGTAGAATCTGCAAGTGGATATTTCTTTCCCTTTAAGGCTTATGATGGAAAACAAACTATCTTCACATAACAACTAGACAGAAGCGTTCGCTGAAGC
Organism: Pan paniscus; assembly: GCF_029289425.2. NCBI lineage: Eukaryota > Metazoa > Chordata > Mammalia > Primates > Hominidae > Pan > Pan paniscus. The sequence continues at coordinate 54,696,071 of NC_073267.2, read as the reverse complement.
TTCTTTGTCATGTGTGCATTCAAGTCACAGAGCTGAAAGTTTCTTTTGTTAGAGCAGTTTTCAAACACTCTTTTTGTATAATCTGCGAGTTGATATTTGGTTCCTTTGGGGCCAAAGTTGGAAAACGAAATATCTTCACATAAAAACTACACAGAAGCATTCTCATAAACTTCTTTGTGATGTGTGCATTCAACTCACAGAGATGAACCTTTCTTTTGATAGAGCAGTTTTGAAACAATCTTTTTGTAGAATCCGCATGTGGATATTTGGAATGCTTGAGGCGTATGGTGGAAAAGGAAATATCTTCACGTAAAAAACAGACAGCAGCATTCCCTGAAATTCTTTGTGATGTGTGAATTCTGCTCACGGAGTTGAACATTTCTTTTAGTAGAGCATCTTTAAAACACTCTTTTTGTATAATCTGCAAGAGGAAAGTTGGCTCCCTTTGAGGCCTATGTTGGAAAACGAAATATCTTCACATAAATACAAGACAGAAGCAATCTCAGAAAATTCTTTGTGATATATGCATACAAATCACAGAGTTGAAACTTTCTTTTGATAGATCAGATTTGAAAAACTCTTTTTGTAGTATCTGCAAGTGGATAGTTGGAGTGCTTTGAGGACTAAGGAGGAAGAGGAATTATCTTCACATAAAAACTAGATAGAAGCATTCTCCAAAACTTATTTGTGATCTGTGCATTCAACTCACAGATTTGAACCTATCTTTTGATTGAGAAGTATAGAATCTCTCTTTTTGTATAATCTGCAAGTGGATATTTGGATACCTTTACCCCCTATGGTGGAAAAAGGATTATTTTCAAATTAAAACTACACAGAAGCATTCTCAGAAACTTCTTCGTGATGTGTGCATTCATCTCACAGTGTTAAATCTATCTTTTGATTAAGCAGATTTGAATATCTCTTTTTGTAGAATCTGCAAGTGTATACATGGAGAGATTTGAGATCTACAGTGGAAAAGCAAATATCTTCAGAAAAAAACTAGACAGAAGGATTCTGAGAAACTTCTTTGTGATGTGTACATTCATCTCACTTAGTAGAATCTTTCTTTTGATTGAGCAGTTTTGAAACACTCCTTTTGTAGAATCAGCAAGTGGATACTTGGAGTGCTTTGAGGCCTAAGGTGGAAAAGGAAGTATCTTCACATAAAAGCTAGTCAGAAGCATTGTCAGAAACTTCTCTGTGATGTGTTCATTCAACTCACAGAGTTGAACATTTCTTTTTACAGAGCAGTTTTGAAAAATGCTTTTGTAGAATCTGCAATTATATATTATGTTCCCTTTCAGTCCTATATTAGAAAACAATATATCTTCACATAAAAACTAGACCAAAGCACTCTCAGATACTTTTTTTGATGTGTGCCTTCAACTTAAAGTGTTGAAGCTTTCTTCTGATAGAGCAGTTTTGAAACACTCTTTTTCTGGAATTTGCAAGTGGATGTTTTGAGCGCTTTGAGGCTTATGGTGAAAAAGGTAACATCTTCACAAAAAATATACAAAGAAGCATTCTCAGCAACTTCTTTGTGATGTGTGCATTCAACTCACAGAGTTGAACCTTTCTTTTGATAGAACAGCTTTGAAACACACTTTTTGTAGCATCTCCAAGTGGATATATGGAGGGCTTAGAGGCCTATGGTGTAAAAGGAAATATATTCACATAAAAACTAGACAGAAGCATTCTCAGAAACTTCCTTGTGAAAGTTTCAAATGAAACTTTCTTTTGAAAGAGTAGTTTTGAAACACTCCTTTGTAGAATCCGTAAGTGGATATTTGGAGCGCTTTGAGGCCTATGGTGGAAAAGGAAATATCTTCAGATAAAAACCAGGCAAAAGGATTCTCAGAAACTTCTTTGTTATCTCTGCATTTAACTCACAGAATTTAACCTATCTTTTGATAGAGCAGTTTTGAATCACACATTTTGTAGAATCTGCAAGTAGATATTTCTTTCCCTTTGAGGCCTATAATTGAAAACACACTATTTTCACATAAAAAGTATTGAGAAGCATTCTCCGAAACTTCTTTGTGATGTGTGCATTCAACTCACAGTGTTGAAAGTTTCTTTTGATAGAGCAGTTATGAAACACTCTTTTTGTATAATCTGCAAGTTGATATTTGGTAACTTTTCAGTCCTATGTTGGAAAACGAAATATCATCACATAAAAGCTAGAAATAATCATTCTCAGAAACTTCCTTGTGATGTGTGTACTCAACTAACAGATTTGAACCTTTCTTTTGATAAAGCAGTTTTGAAACACTCTTTTGTAGAAGCTGCAAGTGGATTTAAGGAGTGCTTTGAGGCCTAAGTTAGAAAAGGAAATATCTTCACATGAAAACTAGAGAGAAGCATTCACAAAAACTTTTTTGTGATGTGTGCATTCAACTCACAGACTTGAACCTTTCTTTTGATAGAGCAGTTTTGAAACACACTTTTTGTAGAATCTCCAAGTGGATATAAGGAGGTCTTAGAGGCCTATGGTGTAAAAGGAAAGGTATTCACATAAAAACTAAACAGACGCATTCTCAGAAACTTCCTTGTGATGTGTGTATTCAACTCAAATAGTTGAAACATTGTTTTGAAAGAGTGGTTTTGAAACACTCTTTTTGTAAAATCTGCAAATGGATATTTGGAGCACTTTGAGGCCTATGGTGGAAAAGGAAATATCTTCACATAAAAACTAGACAGAAGGATTCTCAGAAACTTCTTTGTGATCTGCGCATTCAATTCACGGAATTTAACCTATCTTTTGACAGAGCAGTTTTGAAACACATTTTGTAGAATCTGCAAGTGGATATTTCATTCCCTTTGAGGCCTATAATGGAAAATGAACTATTTTCACATAAAAGATATTGAGAAGCATTCTCCGAACTTCTTTGTGATGTGTGCATTCAACTCAAACAGTTGAAAGTTTCTTTTGATACAGCAGTTTTGAAACACTCTTTTTATGTAATCTGCAAGTTGATATTTAGTAACTTTTGAGTCCTATGTTGGAAAATGAAATATCATCACATAAAAGCTAGACAGAATCATTCTCAGAAACTACCTTGTGATGTGTGCATTCAACTCACAAAGTTGAACCTTTCTTTTGAGAGAGCAGTTTTGAAACACTGTTTTTGAAGAATCTGCATGTGGATATTTGGAGCGATTTGAGGCCTATGGTGGAAAAGGAAATATCTTCACAAAAAAATACACAGAAGCATTCCTCAAAACTGCTTTTTATGTATGCATTGAACTCACAGAATTGAATCTTTCTTTTGATACAGCAGTTTTGAAACACTATTTTTGTAGTATCTGCAAATGGATATTTGGAGTGCTTTAAGGCCTAGGATGTAAAAGGAAATATCTTCACATGAAAACTAGACAGAAGCATTCGCAGAAACTTCTTTGTGATGTGTGCATTCAACTCACAGAGTTGAACCTATCTTTTGATAGAGCAGTTTTGAAACACACATTTTGTAGAATCTGCAAGTGGATATTTAGTTCCCTTTGTGACCGATAATTGAAAACGAACGATCTTCACATAAAAACTAGACAGAGGTATACTCCTAAGCTTCTTTCTTATGTGTGCATTCAACACACAGAGTTGAAAGTTTCTTTTGATAGAGCAGTTTTGAAAAACCCTTTTTGTATAATCTGCAAGTTGATATTTTGTGCCTTTTGAGGCCTATGTTGGAAAACAAAATATCGTCACATAAAAGCTAGACAGAAGCATTCTCAGAAACTCCTTTGTGATGTGTGAATTCAACTCACAGAGTTGAACCTTTCTTTTGATAGAGCAGTTTTGAAACACTCTTTTTGTAGAATCTGCATGTGGATATTTGGAGCGCTTTGAGGCCAATGGTGGAAGAGGAAATATCTTCACATAAAAACTAGACAGAAGCATTTTCAAAAACTTCCTTGTGATGTATGCATTCAACTCACAGAGTTGAATCTTTCTTTTGACACAGCACTTTTGAAACCCTCCTTTTGTAGTATCTTCAAATGGATATTTGGAGTGCTTTAATGCCTATGATTTAAAAAGGAAATATCTTCACATGAAAAGTGGACAGTAGCATTCTTCGAAACTTCTTTGTGATGTGAGCATTCAACTCAGTGATTTGAAAATTTATATTATTAGAGCATGTTTGAAACACTCTTTTTGTAGAATCTGCAAGTGGAAAGTTTATTCCTTCTGAGGCCTATGTTGGAAAACCTACTATCTTCACATAAAATCTAGAAAGTAGCTTTCTCAGAAACTTCTCTGTGATGTGTGCATTCTACACACAGAGTAGAACCTTTCCTTTCATAGAGCAGTTTTGAAACACTCTTTTTGTAGAATCTGCAAGTGGATATTTAGACCGCTTTGAGGCCTATGATGGAAAGGATATATATTCACATAAAAACTAGACAGAAATGTTCTCAGAAACTTCTTTGTGATGTGTGCATTCAACTCAGAGAGTTGAAACTTTCTTTTGATACAGCAGTTTTAAAACAATCTTTTTGTAGAATCTGCAAGTGGATATATGTAGGGCTTAAAGGCCTATGGTGGAAAAGGAAATATGTTCACATAAAAAGTAGACAGAAGCATTCTCAGAAACTTCTTTGTGATGTGTACATTGGACACACAGAGTTGAAACTTTCTTTTGATGAAGCAGTTTTGAAATACTCTTTTTGTAGAATCTGCAAGTGAATATTTCGTTCCCTTAGAGGCTTATTGTGGAAAAGGAAATATCTTTACATAAAAACAAGACAGAAACATTATAAGAAACTCCTTTGTGATGTGTGCATTCAACTCACAGATTTGAACCTTTCTTTTGATAGAGCAGTTTTCAAAAACTGGTTTTGTAGAATCTGTATATGGATATTTGCTTCCATTTGAGGCCTGTGTTGGAAAACCAAATAACTTCACATAGAAATTAGACAGGAGCATTCTCAGAATCTTCTTTGTGATGTTTGCATTCAACACTCAGAGTTGAACCTTTCTTTGATACATCAGTATCGAAACACTCCTTTTTTAGAATCTGCTAGGGTATATTTGAAGTGCTTTGATGCCTATGGTGGAAAAGGAAACATCTTCTCATAAACACGAGACAGAAGCATTCTCAGAAATTTCTTTGCGGTGTGTGCATTCAACTCACAGGGTTGAAGCTTTCTTTTGATACAGTAGTTTTGAAACACTATTTGTAGAATCTGCAAGTGGATATTTGAAGTGCTTTGAGGCCTCTGGTGGAAAAGGAAATATCTCCACATAAAAATTAGACAGAAGCATTCTCAGAAACTTCTTTTTGGTGTGTGCATTGAACGCCCAGAGTTGAACTTTTTTTTAATAAAGCCGTTTTGAAACATTTTCATTGTAGAATCTGCAATTGGATGTTCAGAGCTCTTTGAGGCCTAAGGTAGAAAAGGAAATATCTTCACATAAAAACTAGACAGAAGCATTCTCAGAAACTTCTTTGTGATTTGTGCATTCTACTAACAGATTTGAAACTTTCTTTTGATACAACAGTTTGAAACACTTTTTTTGTAGAATCTGTGAGTGGATATTTCGAGGGCTTGGAGGCCTATGGTCGAAAAGGAAATATGTTCACATAAAAAGTAGACAGAAGCATGCTAAGAAAGTTCTTTGTGATGTGTGAATTCAAGTCACAGAGTTGAAACTTTCTCTGACGAGCAGTTGTGAAACAATCATTTGTAGAATCTGCAAGTGGATATTAGAAGCGCTTTGATGCCTGTGGTGGAAAAGGAAATATGGACATAAAAACTAGACATAAGCATTCTCCGAAACTTCTTAGTGATGTGTGCATTCAACTCACAGAGTTGAACCTTTCTTTTGATAGAGTAGTTTGGAAACACTCTTTTTGTAAAATCTGCAAGTGGATATTTGGAGCGCTTTTAGGCCTAGGTTGGAAAAGGAAATATCTTCACATAAAAACTAGACAGAAGCATTCTCAGAAACTTCTCTGTGATGTGTGCATTCAACTGACAGAGTTGAAACTTCCTTTTGATAGAGAAGTTTTCAAACACTGTTTTTATACAATCTGCATGTGGATGTTTTCTTCCCTTTGATGTCTATGTTGGAAAACGAAATATTTTCAAATAAAAACTAGACAGAAGCATTCGCAGAAACTTCTTTCTGATGTGTGCATTCAACTCACAGAGTTGAAACTTTCTTTAGATGGAGCAGTTTCAAAATGCTCTTTCTGTAGAATCTTCAAGTGGATATTTGGAGCGCTTTGGGGCCTGTGGTGGAAAAGGAAATATCTTCACATAAAAACTAGACAAAAGCATTCTCAGAAACTTCTTTATGATGTGTGCATTCAACACACAGAGTTGAACCTTTCTTTTGATAAAACAGTTTTGGTACACTCTTTTTGTAGAATCTCCAAGTGAATATATGGAGGGCTTTGAAGCCTATCGTGGAAAAGGAAATATGTTGACTTAAAAACTAGGCAGAAGCATTCTCGGAAACTTCTTGGTGATGTGTGCATTCAACTAAAGTAATGAACTTATCTTTTGATAGAGCAGTTTTGAAACACACTTTCTGTAGAATCTGCAAGTGGATATTTTGTTCCCTTTGAGGCCTATGATGGAAAAGGAACTATCTTCATATAAAAACTAGACAGAAGCATTCTCCGAAACTTCTTTGTGATGTGAGCATTCAACTCACAGAGTTGAACCTATCTTTGGATTGAGCAGTATTGAATCTCTCTTTTTCTATAACCTGCAGGTTCATATTTGGTTCCTTTGGAGGCTTATGTTGGAAAACGAAATATCTTCACATAAAATCTAGACAGAAGCATTCTCAGAAACTTCTTTGTGATGTGTGCATTCAACTCACAGAGTTGAACCTTTCTTTTGATAGAGCAGTTTTGAAACACTCTTTTTTTAGAATCTGCATGTGGATATTTGGAACGCTTTGAGGCCTATGGTGGAAAATGAAATATCTTCACAAAAAATCAAGACAGAAACCTTCTCAGAAACTTCTTTCTGATGTGTGTATTTTTAGGCCTCAAAGCACTCTAAGTATCCACTTCCAGATTCTAGAAAAAGATTGTTTCAAAACTGCACATTCAACTCACAGATTTGAAGCTTTCTTTTGATTGAGCAGTTTTGAAACCCCCTTTTTGTAGATTCGAGAAGTGGATAATTAGAACCATTTGACGCCTATTGTAGAAATGGAAATATCTTCATATAAAAACTACTCAGAAGCATTATGAGAAACTTCTTTGTGATGTGGGCATTCAACTCACAGTGTTGAACCTATCTTTTGAGTGAGCAGTTTTGAATATCTCTTTTTGCAGAATCTGCATGTGGATGATTGGAGCCCTTTGAGGGCTACTGTGGAAAAGCAAATATCTTCACATAAAAACTACACAGAAGCATTCTGAGAAACTTCTTTGGGATGTGTGCTTTCAACTTACAGAGTTGTACCTATCTTTTGATTGATTAGTTTTGAATCTCTCTTTTTGCATAATCTGCACGTGGATATTTGGAGCCCTTTGTGGCCAATGCTGGAAAAGAAAATATCTTCAAATAAAAACCATGCAGAAACATTCTGAGAATCTTCTTTGTGAGATGTGCATTCATCTCATAGGCTTGAACCTATCTTATGATTGAGCAGTTTTGAAACACTCCTTTTGTAGAATCTGCAATTGGAGATTTGGAGGGCTTTGAGGCCTGTTGTGGAAAAGCAAATAACTTAAGATGAAAACTACACAGAAGCATTTTGAGAAATTTCTTTGTGATGTGTGCATTCATCTCACAGTGTTGAACCTTTCTTATGATTTAGCAGTTTTGAAACACTCTTTTTGAAGGAGCTGCAAGTGGATATTTTGAGCCCTTTGAGGCCTATTGTGGAAAAAGGATTATTTTCACATAAACACTACACAGAAATATTATGAGAAACTTAACTGTGAAGTGTGCATTCAACTTACAGAGTTGAACCTATCTTTTGATTGAGCAGTTTTGAATCTCTCTTTTTGTGAATCTGCAGTTGGATATTTGGAGCCCCTTGAGGCCTACTGTGGAAAAGCCCATATCTTCACATAAAAACTACACAGAAGCATTCTGAGAAACTGCTTTGTGATGTGTGCATTAATCTCACAGAGTTGAATGTTTCTTTTATTTAGCAGTTCTGAATCATTCTTTTTGTAGAATCTGAAAGTCGATATTTGGAGTGCTTTGAGTCCTATGTGGAAAAAGAAATATCTTCACATAAAAACTACACAGAATCATTCTGAGAAACTTCTTTTTGAGGTGTGCATTCAACTCAAAGACTTGAACTTATCTTCTCATTGAGTAGTTTTGAATCTCTCTTTTTGTAGAATCTGCAAGTGGATATTTGGAGAGCTTTGCACCCTATGAGAAAAGCGAAATACCTTTAAATAAAAACTACACAGATGCATTCAGAGAAACTTCTTTGTGATATATGCATTCCACTCACAGAGTTGAACCTATCTTTTGACTGAGCAGTTTTGAATCTCACTTTTGCAGAATCTGCATTTGTATATTTGTAGCCCTTTGAGGCCTACTGTGGAAAAGCAAATATCTTCACATAAAAACTACACAGAAGCATTCTGAGAAATTTCTTTGGAATGGGTGCTTTCAACTCACAGAGTTGAATATGTCTTTTGATTGAGCAGTTTTGAATCTCTCTTTTTGCAGAATCTGCAAGTGGATATTTGGAGCCCTTTGTGGCCTATAGTGGAAAAGGAAATGTCTTCAAATATAAACTACACAGAAACATTCTGAGAAACTCCTTTGTGATGTGTGCATTCTTCTCACAGGGTTGAACATATCTTATGATTGAGCAGTTTCGAAACACTCTTTTTGTAGAATCTGCAAGTGGATATTTCGAGCATTTTGCACCCTACAGTGGAAAAGGAAATATCTTCACATAAAAACTACACGGAAGCATTCTGAGAAACGACTTTTTGAGGTGTGCATTCAACTCACAGAGTTGAACTTATCTTCTCATTGAGCAATTTTGAATCTCTCTTTTTGTAGAACCTGCAAGTGCATATTTGGAGCCCTTTGTGCCCTATGGTGGAAAAGGAGATATCGTCAAATAAAAACTACACAGAAGCATTCTCAGAAACTTCTTATTGATGTGTGCATTCAACTCACAGTGTTGAACCTGTGTTTTGATTGAGCAATTTTGAATCTCTCTTTTTGCAGAATCTACAAGTGGATGTTTGAAGATCTGTGAGGCCTATTGTGGAAAAGGAGATATCTTCACGTAAAAACTACTCAGTAGCATTCTGAGAAACTACTTTGCCATTTGGACATTCATCACACAGAGTTTAAATTTTCTTTTGAATGAGTAGTTTTGACACACTCTTTTTGTAGAATCTGCAGGGGCATAATTGTAGCCCTTTGTGGCCTATTGTGGAAAAGGAAATATCTTCACATCAAAACTACTCAGAAGCATTCTGAGAAATTACTTTGTGATGTGCGCATTCATCTCACAGAGTTGCACCTATCTTTTGGTTGAATAGTTTAGAATCTCTGATTTTGTAGAATCTGCAAGTGGATATTTGGATCCCTTTGCATTCTACGGTGAAAAAGGAAATATCTTCAAATAAAAAGTCCATGGAAACATTCTCAGAATCTGCTTCGTAATGTGTGCATTGAACTCACAGAGTTGAAACTTTCTTTTGATGGAGCAGTGTTGAAACATTCTTTTTGGAGAATCTGCACGTGGATATTTGGAGGACTTTGAGAACTATGGTGGAAAAGGAAATATCTTGACATAAAAACTAGACAGAAGCATTCTCAGATACTTCTTTGTGATGTGTGCATTCAACTGAGAGTTGAACCTTTCTTTTGATAGAGCAGTCTTGAAACACTCTTTTTGTAGAATCTGCAAGTGGATATTTGGAGCGTTTTGAGGCCTATGGTGGATAAGGAAATATCTTTAAATAAAATCTAGACTGAAGGACTCTCAGAATCTTCTTTGTGATGTGTGCATTCAACTCACAGAGTTGAAACATTTTTTTGACAGAGCAGTTTTGAAATACTCTTTTTGTAGAATCTGCACGTGGATATTTGGAACCCTTTCAGGCCTATGGTGGAAAAGGAAACATCTTCACATAAAAACTACACAGAAGCATTCTCTGAAACTATTTTGTGATGTGTGCATTCAACTCACAGAGTTTAACATTTCTTTTGATAGAGCAGTTTTGAAACACTTTTTTGTAGAATCTGCAAGTGGATAATTCGTTCTCTTTGAGGCCTGTGTTGGAAAAGGAAATATCTTCACATAAAAACCAGAGAGAAGCATTCTCAGAAACTTCTTTGTGATGTGTGCATTCAGCTCACGGAGTTGAAACTTTGTTTTGATAGAGCAGTATTGAAACTTCTTTTTGTAGAATCTGCAAGTGGATATTGTGGAAAAGGAAACTTCTTCACATAAACACTAGATAGAAACATTCTCAGAAACTTCTTTTTGATGTGTGCATTCAACTCACAGAGTTGAACTTTTCTTTTGATAAAGCAGTATTGAAAAACACCTTTTGTATAATATGCAAAGGGATGTTTTGTTCCCTTTGAGGCCTAGGTTGGAAAAGGAAATATCTTCACATAAAAAAAAAGACAGAAGCATTCTCAGAAACTTCTTTGTGATACGTGCATTCAATTCACAGAGTTAAAACTTTCTTTTCACAGAGCAGTATTGAAACCTTCTTTTGTAGAATCTGCAAGTGGATATTTGGAGCACTATGTGGCCTGTGTTGGAAAATGAAATATCTTCACATAAAAAGTAGACAAAATATTCTCATAAACTTCTTCATGTTGTCTGCATTCAACTCACGGAGTTGAACCTTTCTTTTTATAGAGCAGTTTAGGAACACTCTTTTTGTAGAAACTGCAAGTGGATATTTGGAGAGCTATCAGGCCTGTGGTGGAAAGGGAAATATTTTCACATAAAAACTAGACAGAAGCATTCTCAGAAACTTCTTTGTGATGTGTGCATTCAACTCAAAGAGTTGAAGCTTTTTTTGATAGAGCAGTTTGAAAAACTCTTTTTACAGAATCTGCAAGTAGATATTTGATTCCCAATGAGGCCTGTGTAGAAAATGAAATATCTTCACATAGAAACTAGACAGAAGGATTCTCAGAAACTTCTTTGTGAGGTGTGCATTCAACTCCCAGAGTTGAACCTTTGTTTTGAAAGAACAGTTTTGAAACACTCTTTTTGTAGAATCTGCAAGTGGATATTTGGTTCCCTTCGAGGCCTGTGTTGGAAAACGAAATATCTTCACATAAAAACTAGACAGAAGCATTATCAGAAACTTCTTTGTGCTGTGTGCATTCAATTCACAGCGTTGAATCTTTCTTTTGATAGAGCAGATTTGAAACACTCCATTTGCAAAATCTGCATATGGACATTTTGAGCACTTTGAAGCCTATGGTGGAAAAGGAAATATCTTCTCATAAAAACTAGACAGAATCATTCTCAGAAACCTCTTTGTGATGTGTGCATTCAACTCACAGAGTTGAAACTTCCTTTTGATAGTCCTGTTTTGTGACACTCATATTGTAGAACCTGCAAGTTTATATTTGGAGCGCTTTGAGGCCTATGGTGCAAAAGGAAATATCTTCAAATAAAAACTGCACAGAAGCATTCTCAGAAACTTCTTTGTGATTTGTGCATTCAACTGACAGAGTTGAACCTTTCATTTCATAGAGCAGTTTTGTAACACTCTTTTTGTAGTATCTGCAAGCGGATATTTGGTTCCCTTTGAGGGCTCTGTTGGAAAACGAAATATCTTTACATAAAAACTAGATAGAAGCATTCTCAGAAACTTCTTTGTGAAGTGTGCATTCAACTCAAAGAGTTGAAATTTTCTTCATTAGAGCAATTATGAAACATGCTTTTTGTACAATCTGCAAGTGGATATTTGAAGCGCTTTGAGGCCTATGGTGGAAAAGGAAAAATATTCATTTTAAAACTAGATGGAAGCATTCTCAGAAAATTCTTTGTGATATGTACATTCAACTCACAGACTTGAACGTCTCTTTTGGTAGAGCAGTTTTGAAACACTGTTTTTGTAGAATCTGCAAGTGCACATTTGCAGCGCTTTGAGGACTATGGTGGAAAAGGAAATATCTTCACACAAAAACTACACAGAAGCATTCTCAGAAACTTCTTTGTGATGTGTGCATTCAACTCACAGAGTTGATAGAACTTTCTTTTGATAGAACAGTTTTGAAACACTCTTTTTTAGAATCTGCATGAGGATACTTGGACCACTATGAGGCCTTCGGTGGAAAAGGGATTATTTTCACATAAAAACTAGACAGAAGCATTCACGGAAAGTTCTTTGTGATGTGTGCATTCAACTCACAGAGTTTAAACATTGTTTTGATAGAGCAGTTTTGAAACACTCTTTTTGTAGAATCTGCAAGTGGATATTTGGAGCGCTATGTGGCCTGTTGTGGAAAAGGAAATATCTTTGAATAAAAGCGAGACAGAAGCATTCTCAGAAACTTCCTTGTGATGTGTGCATTCAACTCACAGAGTTGAACCTTTATTTTGATAGAGAAGTTTTGAAACACTATTTTTGAAGAATATGCAAGTGGATATTTAGAGTGCTTTGAGGCCTATGGTGGAAAATTAAATATCTTCACATAAAAACTAGACAGAAGTATTCTCAGAAACTTCCTTGCAATGTGTGCACTCAACTTAAAGAGTTGAAGCTTTATTTTGTTAGAGGAGATTTGAAACACTTTTTTAGTAGAATCTCCAAGTGAATATATGGAGAGTTTAGAGGGCTATGTTGTAAAAGGAAATATCTTCACATAAAAACCATGCAGAAGCATTCTCAGAAACTTCCATGTGATGTCTGCATTCAACTCAAAGGGTTCAAACTTTCTTTTGATAGATCAGTTTGGAAACACTCTTTTATAAGAATATGAAAGTGGATATTTGCAGCGCTTTGAGGCCTATGGTGGCAAAGGAAACATCTTCACTTAAAAACTAGACAGAACTTTTCTCAGAAACTTTGTGCGATGTGTGCATTCAACTCACAGATTTGAATCTATCTTTTGATAGAGCAGTTTTGAAACACACATTTTGTAGAATCTGCAAGTGGATATTTTGGTTCCTTTTGAGGCCTATAATGGAAAACGAACTATCTTCGCAAAAAAAAAAAACTAAACAGAAGCATTCTCGGAAAATTCTTTGTGATGCCTGCATTCAACTCACAGAGTTGAACCTTTCTTTTGAAAGAGCAGATTTGAAAAACTCTTTTTGTAGAATCTGCAAGTGGATATTTGGAGTGCTTTCAGGCCTAAGGTGGAAGAGGAAATATCTTCCCATAAGAACTAAACTGAAACATTCTCAGAAACTTCTTCGTGTGCATTCAACTCACAGAATTGAACCTTTCCTTTGATAGAGCATTTTTGAAACACTCTTTTTGTAGAATCTGCAAGTGTATATTTTGTTCCCTTAGAGGCCTGTGCTGGAAAAAGAGAATCTTCACATAAAAACTACAGAGAAGCATTTTCTGAAAGTTTTTTGTGTTGTGGGCGTTCAACTCAGAGAGCTGAACCTTTCGTTTGACAGAGCAGTTTTGAAACACTCTTTTTGTGGAATGTGCAAGTGGATATTTGGAGTGCATTGACGACTATGGTGGAAATGGAAATTTCTTCACATAAAAACTAGACAGAAGAATTCTCAGAACCTTCTTTGTGATGCGTGCATTCAACTCACAGAGTTGAACCTTTCTTTTGATAGTGCAGTTTGAAACACTGTTTTTGTAGAATCTGCAATTGGATATTTGTAGCGCTTAGAGACCTACGGAGGAAAAGGAAATATCTTCACATAAAAACAAGACAGAAGCATTCTCGGAAACTTCTTTGTGATCTGTGCATTGAACTCACAGAGTTGAACCTATCTTTTGATACAGCAGTTTTGAAAAACACATTTTGTAGAATATATAAGTGGATATTTTGTTCCCTTTGAGGCCTATAATGGAAAACGAACTATCTTCATATAAAAACTAGACTGAAGCGTTCTTCAAAACTTCTTTGTGATGTGTGCATTCAACTCACAGAGTTGTAAGTTTCTTTTGATAGAGCAGATTTGAAACACTCTTTTTGTATAATCTGCAAGTTGATATTTGGTGCCTTTTGAGGCCTCTGTAGGGCAACAAACTATCTTATCATAAAAGCTAGGCAAAAGCATTCTCAGAATCTAATTTGTGATGTGTGAATTCAACCCACAGAGTTGAACCTAACTTTTCATAGAGCAGTTTTGAAACACTCTTTTTGTAGCATCTGCATGTGGATATTTGGAGTGCTTTGAGGTTTACCGTGGGAAGGAAATATGTTCACATAAAACCTAGACATAAGCATTCTCTGAAACTACTTTGTGATGTGTGCATTCAAATCACAGAGTTGAATCTTTCTTTTGATACAGCAGTCTTGAAACAACCCTTTTGTAGTTTTCTCAAATGGATATTTGGAGTGCTTTAAGGCCTATGACGTAAAAGGACATATCTTCAAATGAAAAATAGAAGCATTCTTCGAAACTTCTTTGTGATGTGTGCATTCAACTCACGGAGTTGAACATTTCTTTTGATACAGCAGCTTTGAAACACTCTTTTTGTAGAATCTGCATGTGGAAAGTTGATTCCCTTTGAGGCCTATGTAGGTAAACGAAATATCTTCACATAATAACAAGACAGAAGCATTCCCAGAAAGTTCTTTGTGATGTGTGCATTAAACTCACAGCGTTGAACCTTTCTTTTGATAGAGCAGTTTTGAAACACTCTTTTTGTAGCATCTGCAAATGGATACTTGGAGCGCTTTGAGGCCTATGGTGGAAAAGGAAATATCTTCCCATAAAAGCTAAACGAAAACATTCTCAGAAACTTCTTTGGATGCGTGCATTCAACTCACAGAGTTCAACCTTTCTTTTGATAGAGCAGTTTTGAAACACTGTTTTGTAGAATCTGCAAGTGGATATTTGGAGCGCTTTGAGGCCTATGCTGGAAACTTATATATCTTCACATAAAAACTAGACAGAAGCATTTTCAGAAACTTCTTGTGATGTGTGCATTCAATTTGCAGAGTTGAACCTTTCTTTTGATAGAGCAGTTTTGAAACAATCTTTTTGTAGAATCTGCAAGTGGATATATGAAAGGCTTAAAGGCCTATGGTGGATAAGGAAATATGTTCACATAAAAACTAGACAGAAGCATTCTCAGAAACTTCTTTGTGACGTGTGAATTCAACTCACAGAATTGAACTTATCTTTGGATAGTGCAGTTTTGAAACAAACGTTTTGTACAATCTGCAAGTGGATATTTGTTTCCCTTTAAGGCTTATGATGGAAAACGAACTATCTTCTCATAAAAACTAGAGAGAAGCATTCGCCGAAGCTTCTTTTTGATGTGTTCACTCAACTGACAGAGCTGAAAGTTTCTTTTGATAAAGCAGTTTTCAGACACTCTTTTTGTATAATCTGCAAGTTGATATTTGGTTCCTTTTGAGGCATATGTTGGAAAACGAAATATCTTCCCATAAAAGCTAGACAGCATTCTCAGAATCTTCCTTGTGTTGTGTGCATTCAACTTCCAGGGTTGAACCTTTCTTTTGGTAGAGCAGTTTTGAAACACTCTTTTTGTAGGATCTGCATGTGGATATATGGAGTGCTGTGAGGCCTATGGTGGAAAAGGAATCATCTTCACATAAAAATAGACAGAAGAGTCCTCCGAAACTGTTTTGTGATGTGTGCATTCAACTCAGATAGTTGAACATTTCTATTGACAGAGCAGTTTTGAAACACTCTTTGTAGAATCTGCAAGTGGATAATTGGAGTGCTTTAAGGCCTGTGGTGTAAAAGGAAATATCTTCACATAAAAACTAGGCTGATGCATTCTCCGAAACATCTTTTTAATGTGTGTATTCTGCTGACAGAGTTGAATATTTCTTTTAACAGAGCAACTTTGAAACACTCTTTTTTTAGAATCTGCAAGTGAAAAGTTGGTTCCCTTTGAGGCCTCTGTTGGAAAACGGAATATCTTCACATAAAAACAAGAAAGAAGCATTCTCAGGAAATTCTTTTTGATGTGTTCTTTCAACTCAAGGAGTTGCACCTCTCTTTTGATACAGCTGATTTGAAACACTCTTTTTGTAGAATCTGCAAGTGGATGCTTGGAGCACTTTGAGGCTTAAGGTGGAAAAGGAATTATCTTCACATAAAAACTAGACAGAAGCATTATCTGAATTTTTTTTGTGATCTGTGCATTCAACTCACAGAGTTGAACCTTTCTTTTGATAGAGAAGTTTTGAAACACTCTTTTTGTAGGATCTGCAAGTGGATATTTGGAGCGCTTTGAGGCCTATGGTGGAAAAGGAAATATCTTCACATTAAAACTAGACAGAAGCATTCTCAGAAACTTCCCTGTGATGCGTGCATTCGACTCAAAGAGTTGAAAATTTCTTTTGATAGAGCAGTTATGAAACACTCTTTGTGTAGAATCTGCAAGTGGATATATGGAGCGCTGGGAGGCCAATGGTAGAAAAGGAAATATCTTCACATAAAAACTAGACAGAAGCATTCTCAGAAACTTCCTTGTTATGTGTGCATTCAACTTATGAATTTGAAACTATCTTTTGATAGAGGAGTTTTGAAACATACATTTTGTAGAATCTGCATGTGAATATTTGTTTCCCTTTAAGGCTTTTGATGGAAAACGAACTATCTTCACATAAAAACTAGACAGAAGCATTTGCCGAAGCTTCTTTGTGATGTGTTCACTCAACTAGCAAAGTTGAAAATTTCTTTTGATACAGCAGTTTTGAAACACTCTTTTTGTATAATCTGCAAGTTGATATTTGGTTCCTTTTGAGGCCTATATTGAAAACAATATTTCTTCACATAAAAGCTAGACAGAAGAATTCGCAGAAAATTATTTGTGATGTGTGCATTCAACTCAGAGAGTGGAATCTTTCTTTTGATAGAGCAGTTTTGAAACACTTTTTTTGTAGAATCTGCATGTGGATATTTGGAGCACTTTGTGGCCTGTGGTGGAAAAGGAAATGTCTTCACATAAAAATTAGACAGAAGCATTATCTGAAACTACTTTGTGATGTGTGCATTCAACTCACAGAGTTGAACATTTCTTTTGATAGAGTAGTTTTGAAACACTCTTTGTATAATCTGCAAGTGGATATTTGGAGTGCTTTAAGGCCTGTGGTGTAAAAGGAAATATCTTCAGATAAAAACTAGGCAGAAGCATTCTCCGAAAATCTTTGTGATGTGTGCATTCAATTCACAGAGTTGAATCTCTCTTTTGATAGAGCATATTTGAAACACTCTTTTTGAAGCATCTGCAAATGGATACTTGAAGCGCTTCGAGGCCTAAGGTGGAAAAGGAATTATCTTCACATAAAAACTAAACAGAAGCACTCTCCGAAAGTTCTTTTTGATCTGTGCATTCAACTCAAAGAGTTGAACATTTCTTTTGATAGAGCAATTTTGTAATAGTCTTTTTGTAGAATCTGTAAGTGGATATTTGGAGCACTTTGTGGCCTATGGTGGAGAAGGAAATACCTTCCCAAAGAACTAAACTGAAACGTTCTCAGAAAATTCTTCGGGTGTATTCAACTCACAGAGTTGAACCTTTCTTTTGATAGAGCAGTTTTGAAAAACTCTTTTGGTAGAATCTGCAAGTGGATAGTTTGTTCCCTTAGAGGCCTGTGTTGCAAAAAGAGAATCTTCACATAAAAACTACAGAGAAGCATTCTCCAAAAGTATATTGTGATGTGTAGCATTCAACTCAGAGAGTTGAACATTTCTTTTGACAGAGCAGTTTTGAAACACTCTTTTTGTAGAATCTGCAAGTGGATATTTGGAGTGCTTTGACGACTATGGAGGAAATGGAAATTTCTTCACATAAAAACTAGAAAGAAACATTCTCAGAAACCTCTCTGTGATGTGTGCATTCAGCTCACAGAGTTGAACCTTTCTTTTGATAGAGCAGTTGTGAAAAACTCTTTTTGTAGAATCTGCAAGTAGATATTTGTAGCACTTTGAGGCCTATGGTGGAAAAGGCAATATCTTTACATAAAAACTAGACAGGAGCATTCTCGGAAACTTCTTTGTTATCTGTGCATTCAACACACAGAGTTGAACCTATCTTTTGATACAGCAGTTTTGAAACACACATTTTGTAGTATCTGCAAGTGGGTGTTTTGTTCCCTTTCAGGCCTATAATGGAAAACAAACTATCATCACATAAAAACTAGACAGAAGCATTCTCCGAAACTTCGTTGTGATGTGTCCATTCAACTCACAGAGTTGAAAGTTTCTTTTGATTGAGCAGATTTGAAACACTCTTTTTGTATAATCTGCAAGTTGATATTTGGTACCTTTTGAGGCCTCTGTAGGAAAAAGAAGTTTCTTAACATAAAAGCTAGACAAAAGCATTCTTAGAATCTAATTTGTGACGTGTGCATTCAACCCACAGAGTTGAACCTTACTTTTGATAGAGCAGTTTTGAAAGACTCCTTTTGTAGAATTTGTGTGTGGATATTTAGAGTGCTTTGAGGCCTACGGTGGAAAGGAACTATCTTCACATAAAAACTAGACATAAGCATTCTCTGAAACTACTTTGTGATGTGTGTATTCAACTCACAGAGTTGATTCTTTCTTTTGATACAGCAGTTTTGAAACACTCCTTTTGTAGTATCTTAAAATGGATATTTGGAATGCTTTAAGGCCTATGATGCAAAAGGAAATATTTTCACTTGAAAACGAGACAGAAGTGTTCTTCAAAACTTCTTTGTGATGTGTGTATTCAACTCACAGAGTTGAACATTTGTTTTAATAGGGCAGCATTGAAACACTCTTTTTGTAGAATCTGCAATTGGAAGGTTGCTTCCCTTTGAGGCCTATGTTGGAAAACGAAATACCTTCACATAAAAAGAAGACAGAAACATTCTCAGAAAGTTCTTTCTGATGCGTGAATTCAACTCACAGCATTGAAATTTTCTTTTGGTAGAGCAGTTGTGAAACACTCTTTTTGTAGAATCTGCAAATGGATACTTGGAACGCTTTGAGGCCTAAGGTGGAAAAGTTATTATCTTCACATAAAAACTAGACAGAGGCATTCTCCAAAACTTGTTCATGATGTGTGCATTCAACTCACAGAGTTGAAACTTTCTTTTGATAGAGCAGTATTGAAACACTCTTTTTGAAGTATCTGCAAGTGGTTATTTGGAGCGCTTTGAGGCCTGTGGTGGAAAAGGAAATATCTTAACATAAAAACTAAAGTAAATCATTCTCAGAAGCTTCTTTGTGATGCGTGCATTCAACTCACAGAGTTGAACCTTTGTTTTGATAGAGCAGTTTTGAAACACTTTTTGTAGAATCTGCAAGTGGATATTTGGAGATCTCTGAGGCCTATGGTGGAATATTAAATATCTTCACATAAAAACCAGACAGAAGCATTCTCAGAAACTTCTTTGTGATATGTGCATGCAACTAACATAGTTGAACCTTTCTTTTGATAGAGCAGTTTTGAAACACTCTTTTTGCAGAATCTGCAAGTGAATATTTGGAGAACTATGAGGCCTACGGTGGAAAAAGAAATATCTTCACATAAAAACTAGACGGAAGCATTCGTGGAAACTCCTTTGTGATGTGTGCTTTCAACTCACAGAGTTGAACCTTTCTTTTGAGAGAGCAGTTTTGAAACACACTTTTTGTAGGGTTTCCAGGTAGATATTATGCCCCTTAGAGGCCTACACTGGAAACCGACTATCTTCACATAAAAACTAGACAGAAGCATTCTCTGAAACTTCTTTGTGATGTGTGCATTGAAGTCACAGAGTTGAACCTTTCTTTTGAAACAGCAGTTTTGAAACACTCTTTTTATTTAATCTGCAAGTTGATATATGGAGGGCTTAGAGGCCTAGGGTATAAAAGGAAATATCTTCACATAAAAACTAGACAGAAGCATTCCCATAATCTTCCTTGTGATGTGTGTATTCTACTCAAAGGTTGAAACTTTCTTTTGATAGAGCAGATTTGGAACACTCTTTTGTAGAATCTGCAAGTGGAAAGACGGTTCCATTCAAGGCCTAAGTTGGAAAACGAAATATCTTCACATAAAAAAAAGACAGAAGCATTCTTAGAAAATTCTTTGTGATGCCTGCATTCAACTCACAGAGTTGAACCTTTCTTTTGAAAGAGCAGATTTGAAAAACTCTTTTTGTAGAATCTGCAAGTGGATATTTGGAGTGCTTTCAGGCCTATGGTGGAAGAGGAAATATCTTCCCATAAGAACTAAACTGAAACATTCTCAGAAACTTTTTTGTGATGGGTGCATTCAACTCACAGAGTTGAACCTTTCTTTTGATTGAGCAGTTTTGAAACACTCTTTTTGTTGAATCTGCAAGTGGATATTTGGAGTGCTATGAGTCCTGCGGTGTAAAAGGAAATATCTTCACATAAATACTAGACAGAATCATTCTCAGAAACTTCTTTGTGATGTGTGCATTGAACTCACGGAGTTGAACCTTTCTTTTGATAGAGCAGTTTAGAAATACTCATTTTGTAGAATATCCAAGTGGATATATGGAGGGCTTAGAAGCCTATGGTCTAAAAGGAAATATCTTCACATAAAAATTAGACAGAAGAATTTTCTGAAACTACTTGGTGATGTGTGCATTCAACTCACAGAGATGACATTTCTTTTGATAGAGCAGTTCTGAAACACTCTTTGTAGAATCTGCAAGTGGATATTTGGAATGCTTTAAGGTCTGTGGTGTAATAGGAAATATCTTCACATAAAAACTAGACAGAAGCATTCTCAGAAAATTCTTTGTGAAGTGAACTCATTTCACAGAGTTGAACATTTCTTTTGATAGAGCAGATTTGAAACGCTCTTTTTGTAGAATCTGCAAATGGATACTTGGAGCGCTTTGAGGCCTAAGGTTAAAAGGAATTATCTTCACATAAAAACCAAACAGAAGCATTCTCAAAAACTTCTTTCTGATCTGTGTGTACAACTCACAGAGTTGACAATTTCTTTTGATAGAGCAGTTTTGAAACAGTCTTTTTGTAGAATCTGAAAGAGGATATTTGGAGTGATTTAAGGCCTATGGTGGAAAAGGAAATATGTTCTCATAATAACTAAACTGAAACATTCTCAGAAACTTCTTCGTGTGCATTCAACTCACAGAGTTGAACCTTTCTACTGATAGAGCATTTTTGAAAAACTCTTTTTGTAGAATCTGCAAGTGGATATTTTGTTCCCTTAGAGGCTGTGCTGGAAAAAGAGAATCTTCACATAAAAGCTACAGAGAAGCATTCTCTGAAAGTTTTTTGTGATGTGGGCATTCAACTCAGAGAGTTGAACGTTTCGTTTGATAGAGCAGTTTTGAAACACACTTTTTGTAGAATGTGCAAGTGGATATTTGGAGTGCATTGACGACTACGGTGGAAATGGAAATTTCTTCACATAAAACCTAGACAGAAGCATTCTCAGAACCTTCTTTGTGATGTGTGCATTCAACTCACAGAGTTGAACCTTTCTTTTGATAGAGCAGTTTGAAAAACTCCTTTTGTAGAATCTGCAATTGGATATTTGTAGCGCTTAGAGGCCTATGGTGGAAAAGGAAATATCTTCACATAAAAACAAGACAGAAGCATTCTCCGAAAATTCTTTGTGATCTGTGTATTCAACTTACAGAGTTGAACCTATCTTTTGATACAGTAGTTATTAAACGCACATGTTGTAGAATCTGCAAGTGGATATTTTGTTCCCTTTGAAGCCTATAATGGAAAACGATCTATCTTCACGTAAAAACTAGACAGAAGTTTTCCCCGAAACTTCTTTGTGATGTGTGCATTCAAGTCACAGAATTGTAAGTTTCTTTTGATAAAGCAGATTTGAAACACTCTTTTTGTGTAATCTGCAAGTTGATATTTTGTACCTTTTGAGGCCTCTATAGGAAAACGATGTATCTTATCATAAAAGCAAGACAAAACATTGTCAGAATCTGATTTGTGATGTGTGCATTCAACCCACAGAGTTGAACCTTACTTTTCATAGGACAGTTTTGAAACACTCTTTTTGTAGCATCTGCATGTGGATATTTGGAGCGCTTTGAAGCCTACTGTGGAAAGGAAATATGTGCACATAAAAACTAGACATAAGCATTCTCTGAAACTACTTTGTGATGTGTGCATTCAACTCACAGAGTTGAATCTTTCTTTGATACAGCAGTCTTGAAACACGCCTTTTGTAATTTTCTCAAATGGATATTTGGAGTGCTTTAAGGCCTATGATGTAAAAGGACATATCTTCAAATGAAAAATAGACAGGAGCATTCTTCGAAACTTCTTTGTGATGTGTGCATTCAACTCACAGAGTTGAACATTTCTTTCGATAGAGCAGTTTTGAAATACTCTTTTTGTAGGATCTGCAAGTGGATATTTGGAGAGCTTAGAGGCCTATGGTGGAAAAAGAAATATCTTCACATTAAAACTAGACAGAAGCATTCTCAGAAACTTGCTTGTGATATGTGCATTCGACTCAAACAGTTGAAAATTTCTTTTGATAGAGCAGTTTTGAAACACTCTTTTTGTAGAATCTGCAAGTGGATATTAGGAGCGCTTTGAAGCCTGTGGTGGAGAAGGAAACACCTTCACATAAACACTAGACAGACGCTTTCTCAGAAACTTCTTTGGAATGTTTGCATTCAACTCAGAGAGTTGAAGCTATCTTTTGATAGAGTAGTATTGGAACAAATATTTTGTAGAATCTGCAAGTATATATTTTGTTCCCTTTGAGGCCTATAATGGAAAATCATCTATCTTCACATAAAAACTAGACAGAAGCATTCTCTGAAACTTCTTTGTGATGTGTGCATTCAACTCACAGAGTTCAACCTTTCTTTTGATAGAGCAGTTTTGAAAAACTCTTTGGAAGAATCTGCACGTGGATATTTGGAGCACTTCGAGGCCTATGGTGGAAAAGGAAATATCTTCACATAAAAACTAGACAGAAGCATTCTCAGGAACTTCAAAGTGATGTGTGCATTCAACTCAAAGAGTTGAAACTTTCTTTTGAAAGAGCAGTTTTGAAACACTCTTTTTGTAGAAGCTGCAAGTGGATATTGGAATGCTGTGATTCCTGCAGTGGAAAAGGAAATATCTTCACATAAAAAATAGACAGAAGCATTCTCAGTAACTTCTTTGTGACGTGTGCATTCAATTCACAGAGTTGAACCTTTCTTTTGTTAGTGCGGTTTTGAAACACTCTTTTTATAGAGTCTCCAAGTGAATATATGGATTTCTTAGAGGCTATGTTGTAAAAGGAAATAACTTCACATAGAAATTAGACAGAAGCATTCTCAGAAACGTCCTTGTGATGTGCGCATTCAACTCAAAGAGTTCAAACTTTCTTTTGATAGAGCATTTTGGAAAGACTCTTTTTGTAGAATCTGCAAGTGGATATTTGGAGCACTTTGAGGCCTATGGTCGAAAAGGAAATATCTTCACATAAAAACTAGACAGAAGAATTCTCTGAAACTTCCTTGTGATGTCTGCATTCAACTCAAGGAGTTGAAACGTTCTTTTGATAGAGCAGTCTTGAAACACTCTTTTTGTAGAATCTGCAGGTGGATATTTGGAGCACTGTGAGGCCTATGGAGGAAAAAGAAATATCTTCACCTAAAAACTAGACAGAAGCATTCTCAAAAACTTCTTTGTGATGTGTGCATTCAACTCACAGAGTTGAACCTATCTTTGATAGAGCAGTTTTGAAACACACATTTTGTAGAATCTGCAAGTGGATATTTGGTACCCTTTGAGGCCTATAATGGAAAAAGAACAATCTTCACATAAAAACTAGACAGAAACATTCTCCGAAACTTCTTTCTGATTTGTGCATTCAACTCACAGAGTTGAACATATCTTTTGATAGAGCGGTTTTGAAATTATTTTGTTGAATCTGCACGTGGTTATTTGGAGCACTTTGAGGCCTATGGTGAAAAAGGAAATATCTTCACACAAAAACTAGACAGAAGCATTATCAGAAACTTCCCTGTGATGTGTGCATTCAACTCAAAGAGCTACATATTTCTTTTGATAGAGCAGTTTTCAAATACTCTTTTTGTAGAATCTGCAAGTGGATATGTTGAGCACTTTGAAGCCTATGGTGGAAAAAGAAATATCTTCACATAAAAACTACACAGAAGCATTCTCAGAAACTTCTTTGTGATGGGTACATTCATCTCACAGAGTTGAACCTTTCTTTTGATAGAATAGTTTTGAAGCACACTTTTTGTAGTATCTCCAGGTATATATATGGAGGACTTAGAGGCCTATGGTGTAAAAGGAAATATCTTCACATAAGAACTAGACAGAAGCATTCTTAGAAACTTCCTTGTGATGTGTACATTCAACTCAACAGTTGAAACTTTCTTTTGATAGAGCAGTTTTGAAACACTCTTTTTGTAGAATCTGCAACTGGATATATGGAATGCTATGTGGCCTGCCGTGGAAAAGGAAATGTCTTCACATAAATACTACACAGAAGCATTCTCAGAAACTTCTTTGTGATGTGTGCATTCATCTCACAGGGTTGAAACTTTCTTTTTATATAGCACTTTTGAAACACACTTTTTGTTGTATCTCCAGGTGGATATAGGGAGGGATTAGATGGCTATGTTGTAAAAGGAAATATCCTCACATAAAAACTAGACAGAAGCATTCTCAGAAAATTCTTTGTCATGTGTGCATTCAACTGAAAGTGATCAAGCTTTCTTTTGATAGAGCAGTTTGGAAACATTCTTTTTGTAGACTCTGCAAGTGGATATTTTGAGCTTTTTGAGGCCTATGGTGGAAAAGGAAATATCTTCACATAAAAACTAGACAGAAGCATTCTCAGAAACTTCCTTGTTATGTGCGCATTCAGCTCAAAGAGTTCAAACTTTCTTTTGATTGAGCAGTTTGGAAACACTCTTTGGTAGAATCTGCAAGTGGATACTTGGAGTGCTATGAGGCCTATGGTGGAAAATGAAACATCTTCACATAAAAACTATACAGATGCATTCGTGGAAAGTCCTTTGTGATGTGTGCATTCAACTCACAGAGTTGAATCTATCTTTTGATAGAGCAGTTTTGAAACACACAATTTGTAGAATCTGCAAGTGGATATTTTGTTGCCTTTAAAGCCAATAATGGAAAACTAACTATCTTCACATAAAAACTAGACAGAAGCATTCCCAGAAACTTCCTTGTGATGTGTGCATTTAACTCAAAGTGTTGGAACGTTCTTTTGGTAGAGCAGTCTTAAAACACACTTTTTGTAGAATCTGCAGGTGGATATTTGGAGCGCTGAGAGGCGTATGGAGGAAAAGGTAATAACTTCACCTAAAAACTAGACAGAAGCATTCTCAGAAACTTCTTTGTGTTGTCTGCCTTCTACTCAAAGAGTTGAACCTATCTTTTGATAGAGCAGTTTTGAAACACATGTTTTGTAGAATCTGCAAGTGGATATTTTGTTCCCTTTAAGGCCTATGATGGAAAACGAACTATCTTCACATAAATCTAGACAGAATTCACCCTAGCTTCTTTGTGATTTGCGCATTCAACTTACAGAGTTGAAAGTTTCGTTTGATTGAGCAGTTCTGGAACACACTTTTGTATAAACTGAAAGTTGATATTTTGTTCTTTTTGAGGCCTATGTTGGCAAACGAAGTATCCTCCCATAAAAACTAGACAGAAGCATTCTCAGAAACTACCTTGTGATGTCTGCATTCAACTCACAGAGTTGAACCTTTCTTTTGACAGAGCAGTATTGAAACACTCTCTTTCTAGAATCTCCACGTGGATGTTTGGAGCACTTTGAGGCCTATGGTGGAAAGAGAAGTATCTTCACATAAAAACTAGACAGAAGTATTGTCAGAAACTTCCTTGTGATGTGTGCATTGAACTCAAAGAATTGTAATGTTCTTTTGATAGAGCAGTCTTGAAACACTTTTTGTAGAATCTGCAGGTGGATATTTGAAGCACTGTGAGACCTATGCAGGAAAAGGAAATATCTTCACATAAGAACTAGACAGAAGCATTCCCAGAAACTTCTTTGTGATGTTTGCATTCAACTCACAGATTTGAACCTATCTTTTGTTAGAGCAGTTTTTAAAAACACATTTTGTAGAATCTGCAAGAGGATATTTTGTTGCCTTTGAGGCCTATAATGGAAAACGAACTACCTTCACATGAGAACTAGACAGAAGCATTCTCTGAAACTTCTTTGTGATGTGTGCATTCAACTCACAGAGTTCAACCTTTCTTTTGATAGAGCAGTTTTGAAACACTCTTTTATAGAATCTGCACGTGGCAATTTGGAGCACTTTCAGGCCTGCAGTTGAAAAGGAAATATCTTCACATAAAAACTAGACAGAAGCATTCTCAGAAACTTCCTTGTGTTGTGTGCATTCAACTCAAAGAGTTGAAACTTTCTTTTGATAGAGCAGTTTTGAAACACTCTTTTTGTAGAATCTCCAAGTGAATAAATGGAGTGCTTAGAGGGCTGTGGTGTAAAAGGAAATATCTTCACATAAAAACTAGACAAAAGCATGTCAGAAACTTCCTTGTGATGTGTGCATTCAACTCAAAGAGTACAAACTTTCTTTTGATAGAGCTGTTTGGAAACACTCTTTTCGTATAATCTGCAAGTGGATACTTTGAGCACTATGAGGCCTACGGTGGAAAATGAAATAACTTCACATAAAAACTATACAGAAGAATTCGTGGAAAGTTCTTTGTGATGTGCTCATTCAACTCAAAGAGTTGAAACTGTCCTCTGATAGAGCAGTTTTGAAACACTCATTTTGTAGAATCTGCAATGGATATTTAGAACGTTATGTGGCCTGCAGTGGAAAAGAAAATATCTTCACATATGAACTAGAGAGAAGCATTCTCAGAAACTTCTTTATGATGTGTGCATTCAACCCCAGATTTGAACGTGTCTTTTGATAGAGCACTTTTGAAGCACACATTTTGTAGAATCTGCAAGTGGATATGTTGAGCACTTTGAGGCCTATAATGGAAAACGAACTAATTTCACATAAAAACTAGATAGAAGCATTCTCCGAAACTTCTTTGTGATGTGTGCATTCAAATCACAGAGTTCAACCTTTCTTTTGATAGAGCAGTTTTGAAACACTCTTTTGTAGAATCTTCACAAGGCTATTTGGAGTGCTCTGAGGCCTACGGTAGAAAAGGAAATATCTCCACATAAAAACTAGACAGAAGCATTCTCAGAAACTTCCTTGTGAAGTGTACATTCAACTCACAGAGGTTAAACTTTCTTTTGATAGAGCAGTTTTGAAACACTCTCTTTGTAGAATCTGCACTTGGATGTTTGAAGCGTTTTGAGGCCTATGGTGGAAAAGGAAGTAGCTTCACATAAAAACCAGAAAGAAGCATTCTCAGAAACTTCCTTGTGATGTGTGCATTGAACTCAAAGAGTTGAAACGGTCTTTTGATAGAGCAGTCTTGAAACACTCTTTTTGTAGAATCTGCAGGTGTATATTTGGAGCACTGTGAGGCCTAAGGAGGAAAAGGAACTATCTTCACATAAAAACTAGACAGAAGCACTCTCAGAAACTTCTTTGTGATGTGTGCATTCAAGTCACAGAGTTGAAACTGTCTTTTGATAGAGCAGTTTTGAAACACACATTTTGTAGAATCTGCAAGTGGATATTTGGTTCCCGTTGAGGCCTATAATGGAAAACGAGCTATGTAACATAAAAACTAGACGGAAGCATTCTCCAAAACTTCTTTGTGATGTGTGCATTCAACTCACAGAGTTGAACATATCTTTTGATAGAGCAGTTTTGAAACACACATTTTGTAGAATCTGCAAGTGGATATTTGGTTCCTTTGAGGCCTATATTGGAAAACGAACTATCTTCACATAAAAACAAGACAGAAGCATTCTCCGAAACTTCTTTGTGATGTGTGCATTCAACTCACAGAGTTCAACCTTTCTTTCAATAGAGCAGTTTTGAAACACTCTTTTGTAGAATCTGCATGTGGCTATTTGGAGCACTTTGAGGCATACGGTGGAAAAGGAAATATATTCACATAAAAACTAGGCAGAAACATTACCAGAAACTTATTTTTGATGTGTGCATTCAACTCACAGAGTTGAACCTTTCTTTCGATAGAGCAGTTTTGAAACACACTTTTTGTAGAATCTCCAAGTGAATATATGGAGGGCTTAGAGGGATATGGTGTAAAAGGAAATATCTTCACATAAAAACTAGATACAAGCATTCTCAGAAACTTCCTTGTAATGTGCGCATTCAACTCAAAGAGTTCAAAATTTCTTTTGATAGAGCAGTTTGGAAACACTCTTTTAGTAGAATCTGCAAGTGGATACTTGGAGTACTATGAGGCCTAAGGTGGAAAAGGAAATATCTTCACATAAAAAATTTACAGAAGCATTCGCGGAAAGTTGTTTGTGATGTGCACATTGAACACACAGAATTTAATCGTCTTTTAATACAGCAGTTTTGAAACACTCTTTTTATAGTTTCTGCAAGTAGATATGTTGAGCACTTTGAGGCCTATGGTGGAAAAGGAAATATCTTCCCATAAAAACTACGCAGAAGTGTTCTCAGAAACTTCTTTGTCATGTGTGCATTCATCTCACAGAGTTAAACCTTTCTTTTGAACAGAAGCATTCTCAGAAACTTCCTTGTGATGCGTGCATTCAACTCAAAGAGTTGAAAATTTCTTTTGATAGAGCAGTTTAGAAGCACTCTCTTTGTAGAGTCCACAAGTGGATATTAGGAGCGCTTTGAAGCCTACGGTGTAAAAGGAAATACCTTCACATAAACACTAGACAGGAGCCTTCTCAGAAACATCTTTGTGGTATGTGCATTCAACTCACAGAGTTAAATCTATCTTTTGATAGAGCAGTTTTGAAACACACATTTTGTAGAATCTGCAAGTGGATATTTCGTTCCCTTTGAGGCCTACAATGGAAAACGAACTATCTTCACATAAAAACTGGACAGAAGCATTCTCAAAAACTTCCCTGTGATGTGTGCATTTAACTCAAAGTGTTGAAATGTTCTTTTGATAGAGCAGTCTTGAAAGACTCTTTTTGTAGAATCTGCAGGGAGATATTTGGAGGACTGTGAGGCCTATGGAAGAAAAGGGAAGATCTTCACATAAAACCTAGACAGGAGCATTCTCAGAAACTTCCTTGTGATGTGTGCATTCAACTCAGAGACTTCAAAATTTATTTTGATAGAGCAGTTTGGAAACACTCTTTTTGTAGAATCTGCAAGTGGATATTTGGAGTGCTTTGAGGCCTATTGTGGAAAAGGAAATATCATCACATAAAAACTAGACAGAAGCATTCTCAGAAACTTCCTTGTGATGTGCGCATTCAACTCAGAGACTTCAAAATTTCTTTTCATAGAGCAATTTGGAAACACTCTTTTTGTAGAATCTGCAAGTGGATATTTTGTTCCCTGATGGAAAACGAACTAACTTCACATAAATCTAGACAGAATTCACCTAAGCTTCCTTGTGATGTGTGTATTCAACTCACAGAGTTGAAAGATTCTTATGATTTTGCAGGCTTGAAACACTCTTTTGTATAATCTGAAAGTTGATATTTGGTTCCTTTTGAGGCCTATGTTAGAAAACGAAATATCTTCACATAAAAATTAGACAGAATCATTCTCAGAAATTTCTTTGTGATGTGTGCATTCAACTCACAGAGTTGAACCTTTCTTTTGATAAAGCAGTTTTGAAACACTCTCTTTGTAGAATCTGCACGTGGATGTTTGGAGTACTTTGAGGCCTATGGTGGAAAAGGAAATATTTTCACATAAAAACTAGACAGAGGCATTCTCAGAAATTTCTTGTGATGTGTGCATTCAACTCACAGAGTTGAACCTATCTTTTGATAGATCAGTTTTGAAACACACATTTTGTAGAAACTGCAAGTAGATATTTTGCTCCCTTTGAGGCCTATGATGGAAAACGCATTATCTTCACATAAATCTAGACAGAATTCACCCAACCTTCTTTGTGTTGTGTGCACTAATCTCACAGAGTTGCAAGTTTCTTTTGATTGAGCAGTTTTGAAACACTCATTTTGTACAATCTCCAATTGAATATATGGAGGGCTTAGAGGGCGATGTTTTAAAAGGAAATATTTACACGTAAAAATTAGACAGAAGCATTCTCAGACACTTCCTTGTGATGTGCTCATTCAATTCAAAGAGTTCAAACTTTCTTTTGATAGAGCAGCTTGGAAACGCTTTCTACAGAATCTGCAAGTGGATATTTGGAGCGTTTTGAGGCCTATGGTGGAAAAGGAAATATCTTCACATAAAAACTATACAGAAGCATTTTCAGAAACATTTTCTGATGTGTGCATTCAACTCACAGCGTTGAACCTATCTTTTAATAGAGTAGTTTTGAAACACACATTTTGAAGAACGGCAAGTGGAGATTTTGTTCCCTTTGAGGCCTATGATGGAAAACGAACTATCTTCACATAAATCTAGACAGAATTTACCCAAGCTTCTTTGTGATGTGTGCTTTCAACTCACAGAGTTTGAAGTTTCTTTTGATTGAGCAGTTTTGGAACACTCTTTTGTATAATCTGAAAGTTGATATTTGGTTCCTTTTGAGGCCTATGTTGGAAAACGAAATATCTTCACATAAAAACTAGACAGAAGCATTCTCAGAAACCTCTTTGTGATGTGTGCATTCAACTCACAGAGTTTAAACTTTCTTTTGATAGAGCAGTTTTGAAACACTCTCTTTCTAGAACCTGCACTTGGATGTTTGAAGCACTTTGAGGCCTATGGTGGAAAAGGAAATATCTTCACATAAAAACTAGAAAGAAGCATTCTCAGAATCTTCCTTGTGATGTGTGCATTGAACTCCAATAGTTGAAACGGTCTTTTGATAGGGCAGTCTTGAAACACTATTTTTGTAGAATCTGCAGATGGATATTTCGAGCACTGTGAGGCCTATGGAGGAAAAGGAACTATCTTCACATAAAACTAGATAGAAGCACTCTCAGAAACTTCTTTGTGATTTGTGCATTCATCTCACAGATTTCAACCTATCTTTTGATAGAGCAGTTTTGAAACACACATTTTGTAGAATCTGCAAGTGGATATTTGGTTCCCTTTGAGGCCTATAATAGAAAACAAACTATCTTAACATAAAAACTAGACAGAAGGATTCTCCGAAACTACTTTGTGATGTGGCCATTCAAATCAAAGAGTTGAAACATTCTTTTGATAGGGCAGTTTTGAAACCACCTTTTTGTAGAATCTGGAAGTGTATATTTGGAGTGATATGTGGCCTGTGGCAGAAAAGGAAATATCTTCACATAGAAACCAGAAAGAAGCATTCTCAGAAACTTCCTTGTGATGTGCACATTCAACTCAAAGACTTCAAATTTTCTTTTGATAGAGCAGTTTGGAAACACTGTTTTTATAGAATCTGCAAGTGAATATTTGGAGCGTTTTGTGGCCTGTGATGGAAAAGGAAACATCTTCACATAAAAACTAGACAGAACCATTCTCAGAAACTTCATTTTGATGTCTGCATTCAACACATAGAGTTCAACCTTTCTTTTGATAGAGCAGTTTTGTAAAACTCTTTTTGTAGAATCACCAAGTGAATATATGGAGGGCTTAGAGGGCTATGTTGTAAAAGGAAATATCTTCACATAAAAACTAGACAGAAGCATTCTCAGAAATTTCATTGTGATGTCCGTATTCAACTCAAAGAGTTCAAACTTTCCTTTGATAGGGAAGTTTGGAAACACTCTTTTTGCAGAATCTGCAGGTGGATATTTGGAGCGCTATGAGGCCTATGCTGGAAAAGGAAATCTCTTCACATAAAAACTAGACAGAAGCATTCTCAGAAACTTTTTGTGATGTGTGCATTCAGCTCACAGAGTTGAACCTATCTTTTGATAGAGCAGTTTTGAAATACACATTTTGTAGAAACTGCAAGAGGTTATTTTGTTCCCTTTGAGGCCTATGATGGAAAACCAACTATCGTCACATATATCCAGACAGAATTCACCCCAGCTTCTTTGTGATGTGTGCATTCAACTCACAGAGTTGAAAGTTTCTTTTGATTGAGCAGTTTTGAAACACTCTTTTGTATAATCTGAATGTTGATATTTGGTTCCTTTTGAGGCCTATGTTGTAAAACGAAATCACTTCACATAAAAACTAGACAGAATCATTCTCAGAAATTTCTTTATGATGTGTGCATTCAACTCACAATTTTGAACCTTTCTTTCGACAGAGCAGTTTTGAAACACTCTTTTTGTAGAATCTCCAAGTGAATATATGGAGGGCTTAGATGGCTATGGTGTAAAAGGAAATATCTTCACTTAAAAACTAGACACAAGCATTCTCAGAAACTTCCTTTAGATGTGTGCATTCAACTCAAAAAGTTCAAACTTTCTTTTGATAGAGCAGTTTGGAAACACTCTTTTAGTAGAATCTGCAAGTGGACACTTGGAGCGCTGTGAGGCCTATGGTGGAAAAAGAAATATCTTCACATAAAAATTATACAGAAGCATTCACAGAAAGTTGTTTGTAATGTGCGCATTCAACTCAAAGAATTTAATCTTTTTTTGATACAGCAGTTTTGAAACAGTCTTTTTGTAGAATCTGCAAGTGGTTATGTTGAGCACTTTGAGGCCTATGGTGGAAAAGGAAATATCTTCACATAAAAACTGCATAGAAGCATTCTCAGAAACTTCTTTGTGATGTGTGAGTTCATCTCACAGAGTTGAACATTTCTTTTGATAGAACAGTTTTGAAACATACTTTTTATAGTATCTCGAGGTGGATATATAGAGGGCTAAGAGGCCTATCACGTAAAAGGAAATATCTTCACATAAAAACTAGACAGAAGCATTCTCAGAAACTTCCTTGTGATGTGTGCATTCAACTCAAAAAGTTGAAAATTTCTTTTGATAAGGCAGTTTTGGAACACTATTTTTAAGAATCTGCAGGTGGATATTTGGAGCGCTTTGAAGCCTACAGAGGAAAAGGAAATACCTTCACATAAACACTAGACAGAGGCATTCCCAGAAACTTCTTTCTGATATGTGCATTGAACTCACATAGTTGAATCTATCTTTTGATGGAGCAGTTTTGAAACACTCTTTTTGTAGAATCTGCAAGTGGATATATTGAGCACTTTGAGACCTATGGTGGAAAAGGAAATATCTTCACATGAAAACTAGACAGAAGCATTCGTGGAAAGTTGTTTGTGATGTGCACATTCAACTCACAAAATTTAATCTTTCTTTTGATACAGCAGTTTTGAAACACTCTTTTTGTAGAATCCGGAAGTGGATATGTAGAGCACTTTGAGGCCTATGGTGGAAAAGGAAATATCTTCACAGAAAAATTAGACAGAATCATTTTGAGAATCCTCTTTGTGATGTGTGCATTAAACTCACAGAGTTGAACCTTTCTTTCAATAGTGCAGTTTTGAAACACTCTTTTTGTAGAATCTCCAAGTGAATATATGGAGGCCTTAGACGGCTATGTTGTGAAAGGAAATATGTTCACATAAAAACTAGACAGAAGCATTCTCAGAAACTTCCTTGTGATGTGCGCATTCAAATCAAAGAGTTCAAACTTTCTTTTGATAGAGCAGTTTGGAAAAACTGTTTTAGTAGAATCTACAAGTGGATACTTGGAGTTCTATGAGGCCTATAGTGGAAAAGGAAATATCTTCACATAAAAACTACACAGAAGCATTCTCAGAAACCTCTTTGTGATGTTTGCATTCAGCTCACAGAGTTGAATCTAGCTTTTGATAGAACAGTTTTGAAACACACATTTTGTAGAATCTGCAAGTGGATATTTGGTTCCCTTTGAGGCCTATAATGGAAAACGAACTATCTTCACATAAAAAATAGACAGAAGCATTCTCTGAAACTTCTTTGTGATGTGTGCATTCAAATCACATAGTGCAACCATTCTTTTGTTAGAGCAGTTTTGAAACACTCTTTTGTAGAATCTGCACGTGGATATTGGAGTGATTTGAGGCCTAAGGTGGAAAAGGAATATCTTCACATAAACACTAGACAGAAGCATTCTCAGAAATTGCCTTGTGATGTGGGCATTCAAATGAAAGACTTCAAATTTTCTTTTGATAGAGCAGTTTGGAAACAGTCTTTTTGTATAATCTGCAAGTGAATATTTGGAGAGCTATGTGGCCAGTTGTGGAAAATGGAATATC
This sequence comes from Pan paniscus, assembly GCF_029289425.2. Lineage (NCBI taxonomy): Eukaryota > Metazoa > Chordata > Mammalia > Primates > Hominidae > Pan > Pan paniscus. The sequence goes on along the minus strand of NC_073267.2, from coordinate 54,661,783 downwards.
TTCATATAAAAACTAGACAGAAGCATTCTCAGAAACTTCTTTGTGATGTCTGCATAAAACTCACAGAGTTCAACATTTCTTTTGATAGAGCAATTTTAAAACAGTCTTTTTGTAGTATCTCCAATTAATATATGGAGGGCTTAGAGGGCTATGTTGTAAAAGGAAATATCTTCACATAAAAACTAGACAGAAGCATTCTCAGAAGCTTCCTTGGGATGTGCGCATTCAACTCAAAGAGTTCAAACTTTCTTTTCATAAAGCAGCTTGTAAACACTCTTTTTGCAGAATCTGCAAGTGGATATTTGGAGCGCTTTGAGGCCTATGGCGGAAAAGGAAATATCTTCACATAAAAACTACATAGAAGCATCCTCAGAAACTTTTTCTGATGTTTCCATTCAACTCACAGAGTTGAAACTATCTTTTGATAGAGCAGTTTTAAAACACACATTTTGTAGAAACTGTAAGAGGATATTTTGTTCCCTTACAGGCCTATGATGGAAAACCAACTATCTTCACATAAATCTACACAGAATTCACCCCAGCTTCTTTGTGATGTGTGCATTCAACTCACGGAGTTGAAAGTTTCTTTTGATTGAGAAATTTTGAAACACTCTTTTGTATTATCTGAAAGTTGATATTTGTTTCCTTTTGAGGCCTATGTTGGAAAACGAAGTACCTTCACATAAAAAGTAGACAGAAGCATTCTCAGAAACTTCTTGGTGATGTGTGCATTCAACTGACAGAGTTGAATCTTTCTTTTGATAGAGCAGTTTTGAAACACCCTTTTTGTAGAATCTCCAAGTGAATACAAGGAGGGCTTAGAGAGCTATGGTGTAAAAGGAAATATCTTCACATAAGGACTAGACAGAGGCATTCTCAGCAACTTCTTTGTGATGTGCGCATTCACCTCAAAGAGTTCAAACCTTCTTTTGATAGAGCAGTATGGAAACACTCTTTTAGTAGAGTCTGAAAGTGGATACTTGGAACTCTATGAGGCCTGCAGTGGAAAAGTAAATGTCTTCACATAAAAACAATACAGAAGCATTTGCAGAAAGTTCTTTGTAATGTGCACATTCAACACACAGAATTTAATCTTTCTTTTGATGCAGCAGTTTTGAAACACTCTTTTTGTAGAATCTGCAAGTGGATATGTTGAGCACTTTGAGGCCTATGGTGGGAATGGGAATATCTTCACATAAAAACTACACAGAAGGATTCTCAGTAACTTCTTTGTGATGTGTGCATTCATCTCACAGTGTTCAACCTTTCTTTTGATAGAGCAGTTTTGAAACACACTTTTTGTAGTATCTCCAGGTGTATATATGGAGGGCTTAGAGGCCTAGGGTGGAAAAGGAAATATCTTCACATAAAAACTAGACAGAAGCATTCTCAGAACCTCCTTTGTGATACGTTCATTCAACTCACAGAGTTGAACCTATCTTTTGATACAGCAGTTTTGAAACACACTTTTTGTAGAATCTGCAAGGGGATATTTGGCTCCCTTTGAGGTCTATAATGCAAAACGAACTATCTTCACTTAAAACTAGACAGAAGCATTCTCCGAAACTTCTTTGTGATCTGTTCAATCAGCTGACAGAGTTCAACCTTTCTTTTGATAGAGCACTTTTGAAACAGTCTTTTCTATAATCTGCATGTATATATTGGAGAGCTTTGAGGCCTATGGTGGAAAAGGAAATATTTTCTCATAAAAACTAGACAGAAGCATTCTCAGAAACTTCCCTGTGATGTGTGCATTCAAGTCAAAGAGTTGAAACTTTCTTTTGATAGAGCAGTTTTGAAACACTCTTTTTGTAGAATCTGCAAGTGGATATTTGGTTCCCTTTGAGGCATATAATGGAAAAGGAACTATCTTCACATAAAAACTAGACAGAGGCATTCTCTGAAACTTCTTTGTGATGTGTGCATTCAACTCACAGATTTCAACCTTTCTTTTGATAGAGCAGCTGTGAAACACTCTGTTGTAGAATCTGCACGTGGCTATTTGGAGTGCTTTGAGACCTATGGTGAAAAAGGAAATATCTTCACATAAAAACTACACAGAAGCATTATCAGAAACTTCCCTCTGAAGTGTGCATTCAATTCAAGGAGTTGAAACTTTCTTTTGATAGAGCAGTTTTGAATGAAACACACTTTTTGTAGAATCTGCAAGTGTATATTTGGCTCCCTTTGAGGTCTATAATGCAAAACTAACTATCTTCACATAAAAACTAGACAGAAGTATTCTCTGAAACTCCTTTGTGATCTGTTCAATCAGCTGACAGAGTTCAACCTTTCTTTTGATAGAGCTCTTTTGAAACAGTCTTTTGTATAATCTGCACGTATATATTGGAGCGCTTTGAGGCCTATGGTGGAAAAGGTACTATTTTCACATAAAAACCAGACAGAAGCATTCTCAGAAACTTCCCTGTGATGTGTGCATTCAACTCAACGAGTTGAAACTTTCTTTTGATAGAGCAGTTTTGAAACACTCTTTTTGTGGAATCTGCAAGGGGATATTTGGAGCGCTATGTGGCCTGCCGTGGAAAAGGAAATATCTTCACATAAAAACTAGACAGAAACGATGGGGTTTTCTAGAAAACCCCATCAACTCAGCCCAAAATCTCCTTAAGCTGATAAGCAACTTCAGCAAAGTCTCAGGATACAAAATCAATGTACAAAAATCACAAGCATTCCTATACACCAAGAACAGACAAACAGAGAGCCAAATCATGAGTGAAATCCCATTCACAATTGCTTCAAAGAGAATAAAATACCTAGGAATCCAACTTACAAAAGATGTGAAGGACCTCTTCAAGGAAAACTACAAACCACTGCTGAAGGAAATAAAAGAGGATACAAACAAATGGAAGAACATTCCATGCTCATGGGTAGGAAGAATCAATATCGTGAAAATGGCCATACTGCCCAAGGTAATTTACAGATTCAATGCCATCCCCATCAAGCTACCAATGACTTTCTTCACAGAATTGGAAAAAACTACTTTAAATTTCATATGGAACCAAAAAAGAGCCCGCATCGCCAAGTCAATCCTAAGCCAAAAGAACAAAGCTGGAGGCATCACACTACCTGACTTCAAACTATACTACAAGACTACAGTAATCAAAGCAGCATGGTACTGGTACCAAAACAGAGATATAGATCAATGGAACAGAACAGAGCCCTCAGAAATAACGTCACTTACCTACAACTATCTGATCTTTGACAAACCTGAGAAAAACAAGCAATGGGGAAAGGATTCCCTATTTAATAAATGGTGCTGGGAAAACTGGCTAGCCATATGTAGAAAGCTGAAACTGGATCTCTTCCTTACACCTTATACAAAAATCAATTCAAGATGAATTAAAGATTTAAACGTTAGACCTAAAACCATAAAAACCCAGAAGAAAACCTAGGCATTACCATTCAGGACATAGGCGTGGGCAAGGACTTCATGTCCAAAACACCAAAAGCAATGGCAACAAAAGCCAAAATTGACAAATGGGATCTAATTAAACTAAAGAGCTTCTGCACAGCAAAAGAAACTACCATCAGAGTGAACAGGCAACCTACAACATGGGAGAAAATTTTCGCAACCTACTCATCTGACAAAGGGCTAATATCCAGAATCTACAATGAACACAAACAAATTTACAAGAAAAAAACAAACAACCCCATCAAAAAGTGGGCAAGGGACATGAACAGACACTTCTCAAAAGAAGACATTTATGCAGCCAAAAAACACATGAAAAAATGCTCATCATCACTGGCCATCAGAGAAATGCAAATCAAAACCACTATGAGATATCATCTCACACCAGTTAGAATGGCAATCATTAAAAAGTCAGGAAACAACAGGTGCTGGAGAGGATGTGGAGAAATAGGAACAATTTTACACTGTTGGTGGGACTGTAATCTAGTTCAACCATTGTGGAAGTCAGTGTGGTGATTCCTCAGGGATCTAGAACTAGAAATACCATTTGACCCAGCCATCCCATTACTGGGTATATACCCAAATGACTATAAATCATGCTGCTATAAAGACACATGCACACGTATGTTTATTGCGGCATTATTCACAATAGCAAAGACTTGGAACCCACCCAAATGTCCAACAATGATAGACTGGATTAAGAAAATGTGGCACATATACACTATGGAATACTATGCAGCCATAAAAAATGATGAGTTCATGTCCTTTGTAGGGACATGGATGAAACTGGAAACCATCATTCTCAGTAAACTATCGCAAGAACAAAAAACCAAACACCGCATATCCTCAGTCATAGGTGGGAATTGAACAATAAGATCACATGGACACAGGAAGGGGAATATCACACTCTGGGGACTGTGGTGGGGAGTGGGGAGGGGGGAGGGATAGCATTGGGAGATATACCTAATGCTAGATGACGAGCTAGTGGGTGCAGCGCACCAGCATGCCACATGTATACATATGTAACTAACCTGCACAATGTGCACATGTACCCTAAAACTTAAAGTATAATAAAAAATAAAGAAAGAAAGAAAGAAAGAAAAAAAAAAAAACTAGACAGAAGCATTCTCAGAAACTTCTTTGTTAAGTTGCATTCAACTCACATAGTTGAACTTTTCTTTTGATAGAGCACTTTTGAAACCCTCTTTTTGTAAAATCTCCAAGTGAATATATGGAGGGTTTACAGGGGTAGGTTTTAAGAGGAAATATCTTCACATAAAAACTAGACAGAAGCATTCTCAGAAACTGCCTTGTGATGGGCGCATTTAACTCAAAGTGTTCAAACTTTCTTTTGATAGAGCAGTTTGGAAACACTCTTTTTGTAGAATCTGCAAGTGGATATTTGGAGCACTTTTAGGCCTATGTTGGAAAAGAACATATCTTCACATAAAAACTATACAGAAGCATTCTCAGAAATTTTTGTGATGTGTGCATTCAACTCACAGTGTTGAACCTTTCTTTTTATAGAGCAGTTTTGAAACACACATTTTATAGAAACTGCAAGTTCATATTTGGTTCGCTTTGAGGCCTATGATGGAAAATGAACTCTCTTCACATACATCCAGACAGAATTCACCCAGGCTTCTTTGTGATGTGTCCATTCAACTCACAGAGTTGAAAGTTTTTTTTGATTGAGCAGCTTTGAAGCACTCTTTTGGGTAAACTGAAAGTTGATATTTGGTTGTTTTGAGGCCTATGTTGGAAAACGAAATATCTTCACATGAAAACTAGACAGAAGCATTCTCAGAAACTTGTTTGTGATGTGTGGATTCAACCCACAGAGTTGAATATTTCCTTTGATATAGCAGTTTTGAAACACTCTCTTTGCAGAATCCGCCTGTGGATATTCGGAGCGCTTTGAGGCCTACGGTGGAAAAGGAAATATCTTCACATAAAAACTATACAGAAACATTCTCAGAAATTTTGCGATGTCTGTATTCAACTCACAGTGTTGAACCTATCTTTTGATAGAGCAGTTTGAAACACACATTTTGTAGAAACTACAAGTGGATATTTTTTTCCTTTGAGGCCTATGATGGAAAACGAACTATCTTCAAATAAAACTAGAGAGAATTCACCCAAGCTTCCCTGTGATGTGTGCATTCCACTCAAAGTGTTGAAATTTTCTTTTCATTGAGCTGTTTTGAAACACTCTTTTGTATAACCTGAAATTTGATATTTGGTTCCTTTTGAGGCCTATGTTGGAAAACGAAATATCTTCACATAAAAACTAGACAGAAGCATTCTCAGAACCTACTTTGTGATGTGTGCATTCAGCTCATAGAGTTGAACCTTTCTTTTGATACAGCAGTTTTGAAACACTCTTTTGTAGAATCTGCACGTGGCTATTTGGAGCACTTAGAGGCCTACGGTGGAAAAGGAAATATCTTCACAGAAAAACTAGACAGAAGCATTCTCAGAAACTTTCTTCTGATGTGTGCATTCAACTCAAAGAGTTGAAACTTTCTTTTAATAGAGAAGCTTTGAAACACTCTTTTTATAGAATCTGCAAGTGCATATTTGGAGCTGTATGTGGCCTGCCGTAGAAAAGGAAATATCTTCACATAAAAACTAGACAGAAGCACTCTCGGAACAGTCTTTGTGATGTGTGCATTCAACTCGCAGAGTTGAACGTTTCTTTTGATAGAGCAGTTTTGAAACACTCTTTTTGTAGAATCTCCAAGTGAATATATGGTGGGCTTAGAGGGCTATGGTGTAAAAGGAAATATCTTCACATAAAAGCAAGACAGAATCATTCTCAGAAACTTCCTTGTGATGTGTGCGTTGAACTCAAGGAGTTGAAATATTCTTTTGATAGAGCAGTCTTGAAACAGACTTTTTGTAGTATCTGCAGGTGGATATTTGGAGTGCTGTGAGGCCTTTGGAGGAAAAGGAAATATCTTCACATAAAAACTATACAGAAGCATTCTCAGAAACTTCTTTGTGATGTGTGCATTCAACTCACAGAGTTGAACCTATCTTTTGATACAGCAGTTTCAAAACACACATTTCATAGTATTTGCAAGTGGATGTTTTGTTCTCTTTGAGGCTTATAATGGAAAACGAACTATCTTCACATAAAAACTAGACAGAAACATTCTCCGAAACTTCTTTGTGGTGTGTACATTCAACTCACAGATTTTAACCTTTCTTTTGATAGAGCAGTTTTGAAACACTCTTTTTGTAGAATCTCCAAGTGAATATATGGAGGGCTAAGAGGGTAATGTTGTGAAAGGAAATATCATCACATGAAAACTAGACCGAAGGATTCTCAGATACTTCCTTGTGATGTGCGCATTCTACTGAAAGAGTTCAAAATTTCTTTTGATAGAGCAGTTTGGATGCACTCTTTTAGTAGAATCTGAAAGTGGATACTTGGAACGCTATGAGGCCTACAGTGGAAAAGGAAATGTATTCACATAAAAACTATACAGAAGCATTCGCAGAAAGTTCTTTGTGATGTGCACATTCAACTCACAGAATTTAATCTTTTTTTTTGATAGAGCAGTTTTGAAACACTCTTTTTGTAGAATCTACAAGTGGATATGTTGATCACTTTGAGGCCTATGGTGGAAAAGGAAATGTCTTCACATAAAAACTACACAGAAGCATTCTCAGAAACTGCTTTGAGATGTGTGGATTCATCTCAGAGTTGAACCATTGCTTTTATTAAGCAGCTTTGAAACACACCTTTTGTAGTATCTCCAGGTGGATAAATGGAGGGCTTAGAGGCCTGTGGTGTAAAAGGGAATATCTTCACATAAAAACTAGACAGAAGCATTCTTTGAAACTTCCTTTTTATGAGTGCATTCACTTCAAAGAGTTGAACATTTCTTTAGATAGTGCAGTTTTGAAACACTCTTTTTGTAGAATCTGCAATTGGATATTAGGAGCGCTTTTAAGCCTATGTTGGAAAAGGAAGTACCTTCACATAAACATTAGACAGAAGCGTTCTCAGAAACTTCTTTGTGATGTGTGCATTCAACTCACAGAGTTGAATCTATCTTTTGATACAGCAGTTTTGAATCACACATTTTGTAGAACCTGCAAGTGGATATTTCGTTCCCTTTGAGACCTATATTGGAAAAGGAACTATGTACACATAAAAAACTAGACAGAAGCATTCTCAGAAACTTCCTTGAGATGTTTTCATTTAACCCAAAGTGTTGAAAACTTCTTTTCATAGAGCAGTCTTGAAACACTCTTTTTGTAAAATCTGCAGGTGGATATTTGGAGGGCTGTGAGGCCTATGGAGGAAAAGGAAATATCTTCACATAAAAGCTAGACAGAAGGATTCTCGGAAACTTCTTTGTGATGTGTGCATTCAACTCAGAGATTTGAAACTTTCTTTTGATAGAGCAGTTTTGAAACACTCCTTTTGTAGAATCTCCAAGTGAATATATGGAGGGCTTAGAGGGCTATGTTGTAAAAGGAAATATCTTCACATAAAAACTAGACAGAAGCATTCTCAGAAATTGCCTTGTGATGTGCGCATTCAACTCAAAGAGTTCAACATTTCTTTCAATAGAGCAGTTTGGAAACACTCTTTTTGTAGAATCTGCAAGTGGATATTTGGAGCACTTTGAGGCCCATGGTGGAAAAGGAAATATCTTCAACATAAAAACTATACACAAGCATTCTCAGAAACTTTTTGTGATGTGTGCATTCAACTCACAGAGTTGAACCTATCTTTTCATAGAGCAGTTTTGAAACACACATTCTGTAGAAAGTGCAAGCGGATATTTTGTTCCCTTTGAGGCCTACGATGGTAAATGAACTATCTTCACATAAATCTAGACAGAATTCACCCAAGCTTCTTTGTGATGTGTGCATTCAACTCACAGAGTTGAAAGTTTCTTTTGATTGAGCAGTTCTGAGGCACACTATTGTATTATCTGAAAGTTGATATTTGGTTCCTTTTGAGGCCTATGTTGGAAAAGGAAATATCTTCAGATAAAAATTAGACAGAAGCATTCTCAGAAAGTTCTTTGTGATGTGTGCATTCAACTCATGGAGTTGAACCTTTCTTTTGATGGAGCAGTTTTGAAACACTCTTTTTGTAGAATTTGCATGTGGATATTTTGTTCCCTTACACACCAGTGTTGGAAAAAGAGAATCGTCACATAAAAACTGAAAAGAAGCATTCTCTAAAAGTTGTTTTGATGTGGGCATTCAACTCACAGAGTTGAACCTTTCTTTTGACAGAGCAATTTTGAAACACTCTTTTTGTAGAATCTGCAAGTGGATATTAGGAGCGCTTTGAGGCCTTTGGTGGAAAAGGAAATTTTTTCACATAAAAACTAGACAGAAGCATTCTCGGAAACTTCTTTGTGATCTTTGCATTCAATTCACAGAGTTGAACGTATCTTTCAATAGAGCAGTTTTGAAACACCCATTTTGTAGATTCTGCAACTGGATATTTGGTTCCTTTTGAGGCCTATAATGAAAAAGGAACAGTCTTCACATAAAAACTAGACAAAAGCATTCTCCGAAATTTCTTTCTGATGTGTGCATTCAACTGACAGTGTTGAACCTTTCTTTTGATAGATCAGTTTTGAGACACTCTTTTGGTAGAATCTGCAAGTGGATTTTTGTGTTGATTTGAGGCCTTCATTGGAAATGGGAATATCTTCACCTCAAATCTAGACAGAAGTATTCTCAGAAACTACTTTGTGATGTGTGCCTTCAACTCAGTGAGTTGAACATTTCTATTGATAGAGCAGTCTTGAAACACCCTTTTTGTTGAATCTGGAAGTGGACATTTTTAAAGCTTTGAAGCCTATGGTGTAAAAAAAATGTATTCACATAAAAACCAGACAGAAGAATTCTCAGAAACTTCTTTGTGATGTTTGCATTCAACTCACAGAGTTGAACACATCTGTTCATAGAGCAGTTTTGAAACACTCTTTTCGAAGAATCTGCAAGTGGATATTTGGACTGCTTTGAGGACTTCATTGGAAATGGGAATATCCTCATATAAAAGCTAGACAGAAGCATTCTCAGAAACTTCTTTGTGATGTTTGCATTCCACTCACAGAGTTGAACCTTTCTTTTGACAGGGCAGTTTTGAAACACTGTTTTTATAGTTTCTTGAAGTGGACATTTTGAGAGGTTTGAGGCCTAGGGGGGAAAAAGAAATATTTTCACATAAAAACCAGACAGAAGCATGCTCAGAAACTTCTTTTTGATATTTGCATTCAACTCACAGAGTTGAATATACCTGTTCATAGAGCAGTTTTGCAACACTCTTTTCGTAGAATCTGCAAGTGGATATTTGGACTGCTTTAAGGTTTTCGCTGGAAACGGGAATATATTCACGTAAAAGCTAGACAGAAGCATTCTCAGAAACGTCTTTGTGATGTGTGCATTCAACTCACAGAGTTGAAACTTTAGATAGAGCAGTTTTGAAATACTCTTTTTGTAGAATCTGCAGGTGGAGATTTGGAGAGCTTTGAGGTCTATGGTGGAAAAGAAAATATCTTCATAGAAAAACTAAACAGAAGCATTCTCAGAAACTTCTTTGTTATGTGTGCATTCAACTCACAGAGTTGAACATATCTTTTCTTACAGCAGTTTTAAAACACACTTTTAGTAGAATCTGCAAGTGGATATTTGGACTGCTTTTAGGCCTTCGTTGGAAACGGGAATATCTTCATATAAAAACTAGACAGAAGCATACTTAGAAACTTCTTTGTGATGTTTTCATTCAATTCACAAAGTTGAACATATCTTTTCTTAGAGGAGTTTTGAAACACTCTTTTTGTAGAATCTGCAATTGGGTAATTGGACTGCTTTGAAGCCTTCGATGGAAATGGGAATACCTTCTAATAAAAGCTAGACAGAAGCATTCTCACAAACTTCTTTGTGATGTGTGCATTCAACTCAGAGAGTTGAACCTTACTTTTGATAGAGCAGTTTTGAAACACTGTTTTTGTAGAATGTGCTATTGGACATTTGGAGAGTTTTGAGGCCTATGATGGAAAAGGAAATATCTTCACATAAAAACTAGATGGAAACATTCTCAGAAATTTCTACGTGATATTTGCATTCAACTCACAGAGTTCAACATACCTTTTCTTAGAGTAGTTTTGATACACTCTTTTCATAGAATCTGCTAGTGGATTTTTAGGCTGATTTGAGGCTTTCATTGGAAAAGGGAATATCTTCACCTAACAACTAGACAGAAGTATTCTCAGAAACTTCTTTATGATGTGTGCATTCAACTCACAGAGTTGAACCTTTCTATTGATAGAGCAGTTTTGAAACACCCTTTTGGTAGAATCTGGAAGTGAACATTTGTAAAGCTTTGAAGCCTATGGTGGAAAAGGATATATCTTCACATAAAAACTAGATAGAAACATTCTCAGAAATTTCTTCATGATATTTGCATTCAACTCACAGAGTTGAATATACCTTTTCTTAGAACAGTTTTGAAACACTATTTTCGTAGTATCTGCTAGTGGATTTTTGGGCTGCTTTGAGGTCTTCATTAGAAACGGGAAAATCTTCACCTAAAAACTAGACAGAAGTATTCTCAGAAACTTCTTTGTGATGTGTGCATTCAACTCACAGAGTTGAACCTTTCTATTGATAGAGCACTTTAGAAACACCCTTTTTGTAAAATCTGGAAGTGGACATTTGTAAAGATTTGAAGCCTATGGTGTAAAAGGAAATATCTTCACATAAAAACCAGACAGAAGGATTCTGAGAAGCCTCTTTGTGATGTTGGAATTCAAATCACAGAGTTGAAGGTAACTTTTCATAGAGCAGTTTTGAAACACTCTGTTTGTAGAATCTGCAAGTGGATATTTGGACTGCTTTGAGGCCTTCAATGGAAATGGGAATATCCTCACATAAAAGCTAGGAAGAAACATTCTCAGAAACTTCTTTGTGATGTGTTCATTCAACTCACAGAGTTGAACCTTCCTTTTGATAGGGCAGTTTTGAAACACTCTTTTTATAGAATCTTGAAGAGGACATTTGCAGAGATTTGAGGCCTAGGGTGGAAAAGGAAATATCTTCACATAAAAACCAGGCAGAAGCATTCTCAAAAACACCTTTGTGATGTTTGCATTCAACTCACATTATTGAACATAAGTTTTCATAGAGCAGTTTTGAAACACTCTCTTCATAGAATCTGCAAGAGGATATTTGGACTTCCTCGAGGCCTTCGTTGGAAACCGGAATATCTTCACATAAAAACTAGACAGAAGCATTCTCAGAAACTCCTTTGTGATGTGTGCATTCAACTCACAGTTTTGAACCTTTTTTTTGATAGAGCAGTTTTGAAACACTCTTTTTGTAGAGTCTGTAAGTGGACATTTGGAGAGCTTTGAGGCCTATGGTGGAAAAGTAAATATCTTCACATAAAAACCATACAGAAGCATTCTCTGAAACTTCTTTGTGATGATTGCATTCAACTCAGAGTGTTGAACATACCTTTTCACAGAGAAGATTTGAAACACTCTCTTCATATAGTCTGCAAGTGAATATTTGGACTGCTTTGAGGCCTTCATTGGAAAATGGAATATCTTCACATAAAAACAAGAAGTATTCTCAGAAACTTCTTTGTGATGTGTGCTTTCAACTTACAGTGTTCAACTTTTCTTTTGATAGAACAGTTTTTTAACACTCTTTTTGTAAAATCTTTAAGGGGACATTTGGAGAGCTTTGAGGCCTATGGTAGAAAAGGAAATACCTTCAGATAAAAACTAGATGGAAGCATTCTCAGAAACTTCTTTCTGATGTTTCCATTAAACTCACAGAGTTGAAAATATCTTTTCTTTGAGCAGTTTTGAAACACTCTTTTCGTATGATCTGCAAGTGGATATTTGGACAGCTTTGAAGCCTTCATTGGAGATGGGAATATCTTCACATAAAAACTAGACAGAAGCATTCTCAGAAACTTGTTAGTGATGAGTGCATTCAACTCACAGAATTGAAACTTTATTTTGACAGAGCAGTGTTGAGACATGCTTTTAGTAGAATCTGCAAGTGGACATTTGGAAAGCTTTGAGGCCAATGGTGGAAAAGGAAATATCTTCACATAAAAACCAGACAGAAGCATTCTCAGAAACTACTTTGTGATGTTTGCATTTAACTAACAGAGCTGTTCCTACCTTTTCATACAGCAAGTTTGAAAAACTCTTTTCGCAGAATCTGCAAGTGGATATTTGGATTGCTTTGAGGCCTTCGTTGGAAACGGGATTATCTTCACATAAAATCTAGACAGAAGCATGCTCAGAAACTTCTTTGTGATGTGTGCATTCGACTCACAGAGTTGAACCTTTCTTTTGATAGAGGAGTTTTGAAACAGTCTTTTTGCAGAATCTGAATGTGGACATTTGGAGAGCTTTGAGGCCCGTAGTGGAAAAGGAAATATCTTCACATAAAAACCAGACAGAAGCATTCCCAGAAACCTCTTTGTGATGTGTGCATTCAACTCACAGAGTTGAACCTTTCTTTTGATAGAGTAGTTTTGAAACACTGTTTTTGTAGAATCTGCAAGTGAACAATTGTATTTCGTTGAGGCTTCTGGAGGAAAAGGATATATCTTCACATAAAAACCTGACAGAACCATTCTCAGAAACTTCTTTGTGATGTTTGTTTTCAACTCACAGAGTTGAACTTAACTGTTCAAAGAGCAGTACTGAAACACTCTTTTCATAGAATCTGCAATTGGATATTTGGAACACTTTGAGGCCTTCGTTGGAAATGGGAATATCTTCAAATAAAAACTAGACAAAAGCATTCTCAGAAACTTCTTTGTGATGTGTGCATTGAACTCACTGAGTTGAACCTTCCTTTTGATAAAGCAATTTTGAAACACTCTTTTTGTAGAATCTGCAAGTGGACATTGGGAGAGCTTTGAGGCCTGTGTTGGAAAAGGAAATATCTTCACATAAAAACTAGGCAGAAGCATTCTCAGAAACTTCTTTGTGATGTTTCCATTCAACTCACAGAGTTAAACATACCTTTTCATACAACTGTTTTGAAACACTCTTTTCGTAGAACCTGCAAGACGATATTTGGACTGCTTTGAGGCCTTCTTTGGAAACGGGAATATCTTCACATAAAATCTAGACAGAAGCATTCTCAGAAACTTCTTTGGGATGTGTACATTCAACTCGCAGAGTTGAACCTTTCTTTTGATAGAGAAGTTCTGATATACTCTTTTTGTAGAATCTGCAACTGTACATTTGGAAAGCTTTGAGGCTTGTGGTGGAAAAGGAAATATCTTCACATCAATACTAGACAGAAGCATTCTCAGAAACTTCTTTGTGATGTTTCCATTCAACTCACAGAGTTGAACATAGCTGTTCATAGAGCAGTTCAGAAACACTCTTTTTGTAGAATATTCAAGTGGATATTTGGACTGATTAGAAGCCTTTGTTGGAAACGGAATATCTTCACATAATGAGCTAGGCAGAAGCATTCTCAGAAACTTCTTTGTGAAGTGTATAATCAACTCACAAAGATGAACCTTTCTTTTGGTAGTGCAGTTTTGAAACAGTCTTTTTGTAGAATGTGCAAGTGAACATTTGGAGAGCTTTGAGGCCTGTGGTGTAAAAGGAAATATCTTCACATAAAAACCAGACAGAAGCATTCTCAGAAACTACTTTGTGATGTTTGCATTCAACTCACATTGTTGAATATACCCGTTCATAGAACAGTTCTGAAAACTGTTGGAAACGGGAATATCTTCACATATAAGCTAGACAGAAGCATTCTCAGAAACTTCTTTGTGATGTGTGCATTCAACACACAGTGTTGAACCTTTCTTTTGATAGAGCAGTTTTGAAACACTCTTTTTGTACAATCTGTAATTGGAAACATGGAGCGCTTGGAGGCCTTTGGTGAATAAGGAAATATCTTCCCATAAAAACTAGACAGAAGAATTCTCAGAAACTTCTTTCTGATGTGTATACTCAACTCAAAGAGTTGAACTTTTCTTCTGAAAGGGCAGTCTTGAAACACTCTTTTTGTAGAATCTGTAAGTGGATATTTGGAGAGTTTTTAGGATTTCCTTGGAAACTCGAATATCTACACATAAAAATAGTCAGAACCATTCTCAAAAAACTTCTTTGTGATGCTTGCATTCAACTCACAGAGTTGAACATGCCTTTTCATAGAGCAGTTTTGAAACACTCTTTTTGAAGAATCTGCAAGTGGAAATTTGGAGCGCTTTGAGGCCTATGATGAAAAAGTAAATATCTTCACATAAAAACTAGACAGAACAATTCTCAGTAACTTCTTTGTGATATGTGTACTCAACTCACAGAGTTGAAATTTTCTTTTGATAGAGCGGTTTTGAAACACTCTTTTTGCAGAATCTACAATTGGATATTTGGAGAGCTTTGAAGATTTGGTTGGAAACGGGAATATCTTCACATAAAAACTGGACTGAAACATTCTCAGAAACTACTTTGTGATGTTTGCATTCAACTCACAGAGTTGAACATTCCCATTCACAGAGCAGTTTTGAAACAGTCTTTTTGTAGTATCTGGAAGTGGACATTTGCAGAGCTTTGAGGCCTATGATGAAAAAGGAAATATCTTCACATAACAACTAGACAGAAGCATTCTCAGAAACTTCTTTGTGATGTGTGTACTCAACTCACAGAGTTGAACCTTTCTTTTTATACAGCGGTTTTGAAACACTCTTTTGTAGAATCTGCAAGTGGATATTTGCATAGTTTGAAGCTTTCGTTGGAAACGGGAATATCTTCACATAAAAACTAGACAGAAGCATTCTCAGAAACTTCTTTGTGATGTTTTCATTCAACTCACAGAGTCAAACATTCCTTTTCATAGAGTAGTTTTGAAACACTCTTTTTGTAGAATCTGCAAGTGGACACTTGGAGCAACTGGAGACCTATGGTGAAAAAGGAAATATCTTCACTTAAAAAGTAGACAGAAGCATTCTCAGAAACTACTTTGTTGTGTGTGTACTCAACTCACTGATTTAACTTTTTATTTGATACAGCAGTTTTGAAACACTCTTCTTATAGAATTTACAAGTGGATATTAGGAGAGCATTGAGGACTTCGTTGGAAATGAAAATATCTTCACATACAACTAGACAGAAGCATTCTCAGAAACTTCTTTGTGATGTGTGCATTCAACTCACAGAGTTGAAACTTTCTTTTCATAGAGCATATTGGAAACCTTCTTTTTGTAGAATTTTCAACAAGATATTTGAACAGCTTTGAGGCCTTTGCTGGAACCGGATATATCTTCACATAAAAACTAGTCAGAAGCATTCTCAGAAACTTCTTTGTGATGTTTGCTTTCAACTCACAGAGTTGAACATTCCTTTTCATAGAGCAGTTTTAAAACACTCTTTTTGTAGAATCTGAAAGTGGAAACTTGAGCAATTTGAGGCCTATGGTGAAAAAGGAAATATTTTCCCATAAAAACTAGACAGAAGAATTCTCAGAAATTTCTTTGTGATGTGTGTACTCAACTCACAGAGTTGAACTTTCCTTTTGATAGAGCAGCTTTGAAACACTCTTTTTGTAGAGTCTGCAAGTGGATATTTGCATAGCTTTGAGGATTTCATTGGAAACTTCAATATGTTCACATAAAAACTAGACAGAACCATTCTCAAAAAACTTCTCTGTGCTGCTTGCATTCAACTCACAGAGTTGAACATGCCTTTTCATAGAGCAGTTTTGAAACACTCTTTTTGAAGAATCTGTAAGGGGAAACTTGGAGTGCTTTGAGGCCTGTGGTGAAAAAGGAAACATCTTCACCTTAAAACCAGACAGAACAATTCTCAGTAACTTCTTTGTGATATGTGTACTCAACTCACAGAGTTGAACTTTTCTTTTAATAGAGCAGTTTTGAAACACTCTTTTTGCAGAATCTACAATTGGATATTTGGAGAGCTTTGAAGATTTCTTTGGAAACGGGAATATCTTCACATAAAAACTAGGCTGAAACATTCTCAGAAACTCCTTTGTGATGTTTGCATTTAACTCACAGAGTTGAACATTCCCATTCACAGAGCAGTTTTGAAACACTGTTTTTGTAGTATCTGGAAGTGGACATTTGGGGAGCTTTGAGGCCTATGTTGAAAAAGGGAATACATTCACATAAAAACAAGACAGAACCATTCTCAGAAACTTCCTTATGATGTGTGTACTCAACTCACAGAGTTGAACCTTTCTCTTGACACAGCAGTGTTGAAAAACTCTTTTTGTAGAATCTGCAAGTAAATATTTGGATAGATTTGAGGCTTTCGCTGGAAACGGGAATATCTTCATGTAAAAACTAGACAGAAGCATTCTCAGAAACTTCTTTGTGATGTTTGCATTCAACTCACAGAGTTGAACATTCCTTTCCATAGAGCAGTTCTGAAACACACTTTTTGAAGAATCTGTAAGTGTAAACTTGGAGCGCTTTGAGGCCTATGGTGAAAAAGGAAATATTTTCCCATAAAAACTAGATAGAAGAATTCTCAGAAACTTCTTTGTGATGCTTGCATTCAACTCACAGAGTTAAACATTCCTTTCCATAGAGCAGTTCTGAAACACACTTTTTGAAGAATCTGTAAGTGCAAACTTGGAGCGCTTTGAGGCCTATGGTGAAAAAGGAAATATTTTCCCATAAAAACTAGATAGAAGAATTCTCAGAAACTTCTTTGTGATGTGTGTACTCAACTCACTGAACTGAACTTTTCTAATGATAGAGCAGTTTTGAAACATTCTTTTGCAGAGTCTGCAGGTGGATATTTGGATAGCATTGAGGATTTCGTTGGAAACGGGAATATCTTCACATAAAAACTAGACCGAAGCATTCTAAGAAACTTCTTAGTGATATTTGCATTCAAATAATGGATTTGAATATTCTCTTTCAGAGAGCAGTTTTGAAACACTCTTTTTGTAGTATCTGGAATTGGACATTTGGAGAGCTTTGAGGCCTGTGTTGAAAAGGAGATATCTTCACTTAAAAACCAGACAGAAGCATTCTCAGAAACTTCTTTGTTATGTGTGTACTCAACTCACGTAGTTGAACCTTTCTTTTGATACAGCAGTTTTGAAACACTCTTTTTGTAGAATCTGCAAGTGGATATTTGGATAACTTTGAGGCTTTTGTAGGAAACGGGAATATCGTCACATAAAAACTAGACAGAAGCATTCTCAGAAACTTCTTTGTGATGCTTGCATTCAACTCCCAGATTTGAACATTCCTTTTCATAGAGTGGTTTTGAAACACTCTTTTTGTAGTATCTGGAAGTGACATTTTGAGCGCTTTGACGCCTATGGTGAAAAAGGAAATATCTTCACATAAAAACTAGACAGAAGCATTCTCAGAAACTTCCTTGTGATGTGTGCTCTCAACTCACGGAGTTGAACCTTTCTTTTGATACAGCACTTTTGAAACACTCTTTTTGTAGAATCTGGAAGTAAATATTTGCATATCTTTGAGGCTTTCGCTGGAAACGGGAATATCTTCACATAAAAACTAGACAGAAGCATTCTCAGAAAATTCTTTGTGATACTGGCATTCAACTCATAGAGTTGAACATTCCTTTTCATAGATTACTTTTGAAACACTCTTCTTTATAATCTGTAAGTGGAAACTGGGAGTGCTTTGATGCCTATGGCAAAAAAGGAAATATGTTCCCATAAAAACCAGACAGAAGAATTCTCAGAAACTTCTTTGTGATGTATGCATTCAACTCACAGAGTTGAAAGTCTTTTGACAGAGCAGATTGGAAACCCTCCTTTTGTAGAATTTGCAAATGGATATTTCAACAACTTTGAGGCCTTCGCTGGAACCGGGTATATCTTCACAAAAAAACTAGACCGAAGCATTCTCACAAACTTCTTTGTGATGTTTGCATTTAACTAACAGAGCAGAACATTCCTTTTTCATAGAGCAGTTTTGAAACACTCTTTTTGTAGAATCCATAATTGGAAACATGGAGTGCTTGGAGGCCTTTGGTGAATAAGGAAATATTTTCCCATAAAAACTAGACAGAAGAATTCTCAGAAACTTCTTTGTGATGTGTGTACTCAACTCAAAGAGTTGAACTTTTCTTTTGATAGAGCAGTCTTGAAACACTCTTTTTGTAGAATCTGTAAGTGAATATTTGGATAGCTTTGAGGATTTCATTGGAAACTTGAATATCTTCACATAAAAACTAGACAGAACCATTCTCAAAAAAATTCTCTGTGATGCTGGCATTCAACTCACAGAGTTGAACATGCCTTTTCATAGAGTAGTTTCGAAACACTCTTTTTGAAGAATCTGTAAGTGGAAACTTGGAGTGTTTTGAGGCCTATGGTGAAAAAGGAAATATCTTCACATAGAAACTAGACAGAAGAATTCTCAATAACTTCTTTTTGATGTGCGTACTCAACTCACATAGTTGAACTTTTCTTTTGATAGAGCAGTTTTGAAACACTCTTTTTGCAGAATCTACGATTGGATATTTGGATAACTTTGAGGATTTGGTTGGAAACGGGAATATCTTCACATAAAAACTGGACTGAACCATTCTCAGAAACGTCTTTGTGATGTTTGCATTCAACTCACAGCGTTGAACATTCCCTTTCATAGAGCAGTTTTGAAACACTCTTTTTGTAGTATCTGGAAGTGGACATTTGGAGAGCTTTGAGGCCTATGGTGAGAAAGGAAATATCTTCACATAAAAACTAGACAGAAGCTTTCTCAGAAACTTCTTTGTGATGTGTGTACTCCACTCACAGAGTTAGACCTTTCTTTTGATACAGCAGTTTTGAAACTCACTTTTTGTAGAATCTGCAAGTGGTATTTGGATAGCTTTGAAGCTTTCTTTGGAAACGGGAATATCTTCACATAAAAACTAGACAGAGGCATTCTCAGGAACTTCTTTGTGATGCTCGCATTGAACTCCCAGATTTGAACATACCTTTTCACAGAGCAGTTTTGAAACACTATTTTTGTAGTATCTGGAAGTGGACATTTGGAGCGCTTTGAGGCCTATGGTGAAAAAGGAAATATCTTCACATAAAAACTAGTCAGAAGCATTCTCAGAAACTTCTTAGTGATGTGTGTACTAAACTCACAGAGTTGAACTTTTCTTCTGATACAGCGGTTTTGAAACACTCTTTTTGTAGAATCTGCAAGTAAATATTTGGATAGCTTTGAGGCTTTCTTTGGAAACGGGAATATCTTCACATAAGAACTAGACAGAAGCATTCTCAGAAACATCTTTCTGATGCTTGCATTCAACTCACAGAGATGAAAATTGCTTTTCATAGAGCAGCTTCAAAACACTCTTTTTGAAGAATCTATAAGTGGAAACTTGGAGCGCTTTGAGGCCTATGGTGAAAAAGGAAATATGTTCCCATTAAAACTAGAGAGAAGAATTATCAGAAACTTCATTGTGATGTGTGTACTCAACTCACAGAGTTGAAATTTCCTTTTTTTAGAGCAGTTTTGAAACACTCTTTTTGCTGAGTCTGCAAGTGGATATTTGGATAGCTTTGAGGATTTCGTTGGAAACAGGAATATCTTCACATAAAAACTAGACAGAAGCATTCTCAGAAACTTCTTTGTGATATTTGCATTCAACTTACAGAGTTGAACATTCCCTTTCATAGATCAGTCTTGATACACACTTTTTGTAGTATCTGGAAGTGGACATTTGGAGCACTTTTAGGCCTATGGTGAAAAAGGAAATATCTTCACATAAAAACTAGACTGAAGCATTCTCAGAAACTACGTTGTGATGTGTGTACTCAACTCACAGAGTTGAACCTTACTTTTGATATAGCAGTTTTGAAACACTCTTTTTGTAGTATCTGCAAGTGGATATTTGGATAGCTTTGAGGCTTTTGTTGGAAACGGGAATACCTTCACATAAAAACTAGACAGAACCATTCTCAGAAACTTCTTTGCGATGCTTGCATTCAACTCACAGAGATGAACATTCCTATTCATAGAGCAATTTTGAAACACTCTTTTTAAAGAATCTGTAATTGGAAACTTTGAGCCCTTTGAGGCCTATGGTGAAAAAGGAAATATCTTCCCATAAAAACTAGACAGAAGAATTCTCAGAAACTTCTTTGTGATGTGTGTACTCAACTCACAGAGATGAACTTTTCTTATGATAGAGCGGTTTTGAAACTGTCTTTTTGTATATTCTGCAAGTGGATATTTTGATAGCTTTGAAGATTTCGTTGGAAATGGTAATATCTTCACATAAAAACTAGACGGAACCATTCTCAGAAACTTCTTTGTGATATTTGCATTCAAATCACAGAGTTGAACATTCCTTTTCACAGAGCAGTTTTGAAATACTCTTCTTGTAGTATCTGGAACTGGACATTTAGAGGGCTTTGAGGCCTATGGTGAAAAAGGAAATATTTTCCCATAAAAACTAGACAGTAAATTTCTCAGAAACTTCTTTGTGATGAGTGTACTCAACTTAAAGAGTTGAACCTTTCTTTTCATACAGCAGTCTTGAAACACTCTTTTTGTAAAATCTGCAAGTGGATATTAGGATAGCTTTGAGGCTTTCGTTGGAAAAGGGATTATCTTCACATAAAAACTGGACAGAAGCATTCTCAGAAACTTCTTTGTGATGCTTGCATTCAACTCACAGATTTGAACATTTCTTTTCATAGAGCAGTTTTGAAACATTCTTTTTGAAGAATCTGTAGGTGGAAACTTGGGCTTTGAGGTCTATGCTGAAAAAGGAAATATGTTCCCTTAAAAACTAGACAGAAGAATTCTCAGAAACTTCTTTGTGATGTGTGTGCTCAACTAACAGAGTTGAACCTTTCTTTTGATGGAGCAGTTTCGAAACACTCTTTTTGTAGAATCTGCAAGTGGATATTTGGATAGCTTTGAGGATTTCATTGGAAACGGGTATATCTTCATATACAATCTAGACAGAAGCATTCTCAGAAAAAACTTTGTGATGTTTGCATTCAAGTCACAGAGTTGAACATTCCCTTTCATAGAGCAGGTTTGAATCACTCTTTTTGTAGTATCTGGAAGTGGACATTTGGAGCACTTTGAGGACAATGGTGAAAAGGAATTATCTTCACATAAAAACTACACAGAAACATTCTCAGAAACCTCTTTGTGATGCTTGCATTCAACTCACAGAGTTGAACATAACTCTTCCTAGAGCAGTTCTGAAACACTCTTTTTGAAGGAACTGTAAGTGGAAAATTTTAGCACTTTGTGGCCTATGGTGAAAAAGGAAATATGTTCCCATAAAAACTCGACAGTAGCATTCTCAGAAACTTCTTTCTGATAAGTGTACTCAACTAACAGTGTTGAACCTTTCTTTTGATAGAGCAGTTTTGAAACACTCTTTTTGTAGAATCTGCAAGTGGATATTTGAATAGCTTTGAGGATTTCATTGGAAACGGGAGTATCTTCACATAAAAACTAGACAGAAGCATTCCCAGAAACTTCTTTGTGATGCTTGCATTCAACTCCCAGATTTGAACATTCCTTTTCACAGAGCAGTTTTGAAACACTCTTTTTGTAGTATCTGGATGTGGACATTTGGAGCACTTTGAGGCCTATGGTGAAAAAGGAAATATCTTCACATAAAAGCTTGACAGAATCATTTTCAGAAACTACTTTGTGATGTGTGTACTCAACTCACAGAGTTGAACCTTTCTTTTGATACAGCAGTTTTGAAACACTCTTTTTGTAGATTCTGCAAGTTTATATTTGATAGCTTTGAGGATTTCATTGGATTCATTTGATTCCATTCGATGACAGTTCCTTTCCTGTCGATTTGATGATTCCATTCGATTTCATTCAATGATGATTCCATTCGATTCCATTTGATGATTCCATTCTATTCCATTCGATGATGATTTCATTAGATTCCATACGATGATTCCACTCGATTCCATTCGATGATGTTTCTGTTCGATTCCATTTGGTAATTCCATTTGACTCTGCTCAATGATTCCATTTGATTTCATTTGATGATGATTCCATTGGAATCCATTCAATGATTTCATTCAATTCCATTCAATGATGATTCCATTCGAGTCCCTTCGAAGATTCCACTAGATTCCATTCGATGATGTTTCCTTTTGAGTCCATTCGATGATGATTCCATTTGTGTTCATTCGATGATTCTATTTGATTCCATTGGATGAGGACTCCATTTGATTCCATTCAATGGTTATTCCATTCAATTTCATTCGGTGATGATTCCAAGGGATTCCTTTCGAGGATTTCATTTGATTCCATTCGACAATGGTTCCTTTCATGTCCATTCGATGTTTCCACTCGATTCCATTCGATGATGATTCCGTTCAATTCCATTCAATGATTCCATTCGATTCCATTTGATGATGATTTCATTCGACTCCATACAGTGATTCAATTTGATTGCATTTGTTGATGATTCTGTTCGATTCCATTTGATAATTCCATTTGACTCTGCTCAGTGATTCCATTCGATTCCATTTGATGATGATTCCATTCGAGTCCATTTGATGATTTCATTTGATTCCATTCAATGATGATTCCATTCGAGTCCATTTGATGATTTCATTTCATTCCATTCGATGATGATTCCATTGAGTCCATTTGATGATTTCACTAAATTCCATTCGATCATGTTTCCTTTCGAGTCCATTTGATGATTATTCCCTTCGTGTTTATTTGATGATTCCATTCGATTCCATTGGTTGATGATTCCACTAGATGATGATTACATTTGATTCCATTCAATGATGATTCCATTCAAATCCATTAGATAATGACTCCATTCAATTCCATTTGATGATTCTATTCAATTCCATTCGATTATGATTCCATTCCATTCCATTCAATGATGGTACCATTTGATTCAATTCGATGTTTCATTTCGATTCCATTTGATGATGATTCCATTCGAGTCTAGTCGATGATTCCATTCAATTCCATTTGATGATGATTCCACTCGTGTCCTTTCAATGATTGCATTCGATTCTATTAGATGATGTTTCCATTCGTGTCCATTTGATGATTTCATTTGCTTCCATTTGATGATGATTCCTTTTGAGTCCATTCAATGACTGCAATCGATTCCATTCAATGACGATTCCATTCGAGTCCATTCAATGATTCCATTCAATTCTTTTCAATGATTATTCCATTTGATTTCATTTAAAGGAAATTACTTTGGTTAGCATTCGATGATTCCATTCAATTCCATTTACTGATTCCATCTGATACCATTCGATGATGATTTCATCCAATCTCACACAATGATTCCATTCGATTCCATTCCATGATGATTCCGTGCGATTCCATTCGTTGAATCCTTTTGATTCCGTGTGATGGCTCCATTCGATTCCATTCGTTGATGGTTCCATTAGATTCCATTCAATGATGATTCCATTAGATCCCATTTGATGATGATTCCATTCAATTCCATTCGATGAAGATTCCATTCGATTTCATTCGATTATTCCACTCAATTCCATTCGATGATGATTCCATGTGATTCCATTCAATGGTGATTTCATTCATTTCCATTTGATGATTCCATTTGATTAAATTTGATGAAGATTTCCTTTGATTCCATACGATGATTCCATTCGATTCCATTCGAAGATCATTCCACTTGATTCCATTCGATGATTCCATTCGACTCCGTTCAATTATTCCATTTGATTCCATTTGATGATGTTTCCATTCGAGTCCATTCAATTATTCCATTCGATTCCATTTGATGATGATTCCTTTCAAGTCCATTCGATGATTCTATTTGATTACATTCGATGATGATTCCGTTCTACTCTGATCCATGATTCCTTCAATTCCATTCGATCATGATTCCTTTGGAGTCCAATCAGTGGTTCCATTCGAAACCATTCGATGATGATTCCATCCGAGTTCATTTGATGATTCTACTTGATTACATTAGATGATGTTTCATTCTAGTCCATTCGATGATGATTCCATTCGTGTGCATTCAATGATTCTATTCGATTCCTTTGGATGATTATTACATTCGGTTCCATTCAGTAGTGATTTCATTCATTGATGATTCCATTCGAGTTCATTCGATGGTTGCATTCGATTCCATTAGCTGATGATTCCATTCGTGTCCATTCGATGATTTCATTTGATTCCATTCAATGATGATTCCATTCGTGTCCATTCAATGACTCCACTTGATTCCATTCAATGATGATTCCATTTAA
Organism: Pan paniscus; assembly: GCF_029289425.2. Taxonomy (NCBI): domain Eukaryota; kingdom Metazoa; phylum Chordata; class Mammalia; order Primates; family Hominidae; genus Pan; species Pan paniscus. The sequence goes on along the minus strand of NC_073267.2, from coordinate 54,637,126 downwards.
GTCCATTGGTTTATTCCATTCAATCCCATTCAATGATGATTCCATTCAATATCATTCATTGGTGATTCCATTCAATACCATTCGATGACTGAATTCGATTCCATTCACTGATTCTATTCGATTCCATTCGATGATGATTTCATTCAATTCCAGATGATGATTCTATTCAATTCCATTCGATGATGATTCCGTTTGATTCCAGTTGATGATTCCATTTGATTCCATTCTTTGATGGTTCCATTGGATTCCATCTGATGATGATTACATTCGATTCCAATCGATGATGATTTCATTCGACTCCATTCGATGATGTTTCCATTTGATTCCATTCAATGATGTTTCCATTCGTGTCCCTTCGATGATTCTATTCGATTCCATTGGATGATGATTCCATTCGTGTCCCTTCGATGATTCCATTCGATTCCATTCAATGATGTTTCCGTTTGGGTCCATTCGATGATTCCATTCGATTCCGTTGGATGATGATTCCATTCGTGTCCCTTTGATGATTCCATTCGATTCCATTTGATGGTGATTCCATTTGACTCCATTCCATTATTCCATTTGATTCCATTCGATGATGATTCCATTCAAGTCCATTTGATGATTCCATTCGATTCCATTCAATGATGTTTCCATTAGAGCCCATTCGATGATAATTTGATATACATTCGCTCAATGATTCCTTTCGATTCCATTGGATGATGATTCCATTCGATGATTTCATTCACATCAATTCGATGTTTCCGTTTGGTTACATTTGATGATGATTGCATACGAGTCCATTCAATGATTCCATTAGTTTCCATTTGATGATGATTGCATTCGAGTCCATTGGATGATTCCATTTGATTCCGTTCAATGACTCCATTCAATTCCACTCTATGATGATTCCACTTGATTCCATTCGGTGATGATTCCATTCAATTCCATTCGATGATGATTCCATTCGAATCCATTCTATAATGATTCCATTAGATTCACTTCGATGATTCTATTCGTTTCCATTCAATTATGATTCCATTCCTTTCCATTCATTGATGATTCCATTCACTTCCATTCGATGATTCCTTTCGATTCCATTTGATGATTATTCCATTCTAGTCCATTTGAGGATTTAATTTGATTCCATTCAATGATGATTCCTTTTGAGTCCATTCGATGATTCCATTCAATTCCATTCAATGATGATTCCATTCAAGTCCATTTGATGATTCCATTCAATTCCATTCGATGATGATTCCATTCGATTCCATTCAATGGTGATTCCATTCGATTGCATTCGATGATGATTTCTTTTGATTCCATATGATGATTCCATTTGATTGCATTCGATGATGATTTCTTTTGATTCCATATGATGATTCCATTCGATTGCATTCGATGATGATTCCATTCAAGTCCATTCGATGACTCCATTTGATTCCATTCAATGATGATTCCATTCGCGTCCATTCGGTGATGCCATTTGATTCCATTCGATGGTGATTCCATTTGTGTCCATTCAATGATTCCATTAGTTTCCGTTCGATGATGATTCCATTCAATTCCATTAGATGTTTCCATTCGATTACATTCGATGACTCCATTCGATGCTTCTCTATGATGATTCCATTCGATGCTTCTCTATGATGATTCCATTCGATTCCATTTGATGATGATTCCAGTTGATTTCATTCAATGATGATTTCATTCAATTCACATGATGACTCCATTCAATTCCATTTGATGATGATTCCTTTCAATTCCAGTTGATGATTCCATTTGATTCCATTCGTTGATGGTTCCATTGGATTCCATCTGATGATGATTACATTCAATTCCAATCGATGATGATTCCATTCCACTCCATTCGATGATGATTCCATTTGATTCCATTCAATGATGTTTCCATTCGAGTCCATTGGATGATTCCTTTCGATTCCATTGGATGATGATTCCATTCGAGTCCCTTCTATGATTCCATTCGATTCCATTTGATGGTGACTCCATTCGACTCCATTCCATGATTCCATTTGATTCCATTCGATGATGATTCCATTCGAGTCCATTCAATGATTCCATTCCATTCCATTCCATTCCATGATGATTCCATTCGAGTCCATTCGATGATTCCATTCGATTCCTTTCGATGATGATTCCATTCAAGTCCATTCAATGATTCCACTTGATTCCATTCAATGATGATTCCATTCGAGACCATTCAAAGATTCCATTCTATTCCATTCGATGATGTTTCCATTCGAGCTCATTCGATGATGATTCGTTACACGTTCACTCAATGATTCCTTTCGATTCCATTGGATGATGATTCCATTGGATGATGATTCCATTCGAGTCCATTCAATGATTCCATTCCATTCCATTCCATTCCATGATGATTCCATTCGAGTCCATTCGATGATTCCATTGGATTCCTTTCGATGATGATTCCATTCAAGTCCATGCAATGATTCCACTTGATTCCATTCAATGATGATTCCATTCGAGACCATTGAAAGATTCCATTCTATTCCATTCGATGATGTTTCCATTCGAGCTCATTCGATGATGATTCGTTACGCGTTCACTCAATGATTCCTTTCAATTCCATTGGATGATGATTCCATTCGATGATGATTCCATTCGAGTCCATTTGATGATTCCATTAGATTCCATTCGATGATGATTCCATTCGAGTCCATTCAGTGATTCCATTTGATTCCATTTGATGAAGATTCCATTGGCGTCCATTCAATGATTCCATTTAGTTCCATTTGATGATGATTCCGTACAAGTCCATTCAATGATTCCATTAGTTTCCATTTGATGATGATTGCATTTGAGTCCATTCAATTATTCCATTCGATTCCGTTTGATGTCTCCATTCGATTCCACTCTATGATGATTCCACTCTATTCCATTCGATGATGATTCCATTTGATTCCATTTGATGATGATTCCATTCGAATCCATTCCATAATAATACCATTCGATTCACTTTGTTGATTCTATTCGATTCCATTCGATGAATATTCCATTCCTTTCCATTCCTTGATGATTCCATTCGATTCCATTTGATTATTCCTTTTGATTCCATTTGATGATGATTCCATTCGAGTGCACTCAAGGATTTAATTTGATTCCATTCGATGATGATTTCTTTCGAGTCCATTCGATGATTCCATTCAATTCCATTCGATGATGATTCCATTTGATTACGTTCAATGGTGATTCCATTCGATTCTGTGTGATGATTCCATGTGATTGCATTCAATGATGATTCCATTCGAGTCAGTTCAATGATTCCATTCGATGATGATTCCATTTGTGTCTATTCAATGTTTCCATTACTTTCCATTTGATGATGATTCCATTCGAGTCCATTCGATGTTTCCATTTGATTCCATTCAATGACTCCATTTGATGCCTTTGTATGATGATTCCATTCGATTCCATTTGATGATGATTCCATTCGATTCAATTCGATGATGATTTCATTCATTTCCAGATGATGATTCCATTCAATTCCATTCGATGATAATTCCATTTGATTCCATTCAATGATGATTCCATTCGATTCCATGTGATGATTCCATTCGATTGCATTCGATGATGATTTCCTTGATTCCATACGATGATTCCATTCGATTGCATTCAATGATGATTCGATTCGAGTCCGTTCGATGATTCCATTTGATTCCATTCAACGATGATTCCATTCGCGTCCATTTGGTGATTCCATTTGATTCCATTCGATGATGATTCCATTTGTGTCCATTCAATGATTCCATTAGTTTCCATTTGATGATGATTCCATTCGAGTCCATTCAATGTTTCCATTCGATTCCATTCGATGACTCCATTTAATGCCTCTCTATGATGAATCCATTCGATTCCATTGGATGATGATTCCATTTGATTCCATTCGATGATGATTTCATTCGTTTCCAGATGATGATTCCATTCAATTCCATTCAATGATGATTCCGTTCGATTCCAGTTGATGATTCCATTTGATTCCACTCTTTGACGGTTCCATTGGATTCCATCTGATGATGAATACATTCGATTCCAAATGATGATGATTCCATTCAACTCCATTCAATGATGTTACCATTCGAGTCCTTTCGATGATTCCGTTCGATTCTATTGGATTTTGATTCCATTCGAGTCCCTTCGATGATTCCTTTCAATTCCATTTGATGGTGATTCCATTCGATGCCATTCCATTATTCCATTCAATTCCATTCGATGATGATTCCATTCGAGTCCATTTATTGATTCCATTTGATTCCATTTGATGATGATTCCATTCGAGTCCATTCAATGATTCCATTTGATTCCATTCGATGACTCCATTTGATGCCTCTCTATCATGAATCCATTCAATTCCATTGGATGATGATTCCATTTGATTCCATTCAATGATGATTTCATTCGTTTCCAGATGATGATTCCATTCAATTCCATTCAATGATGATTCCGTTCGATTCCAGTTGATGATTCCATTTGATTCCATTCTTTGACGGTTCCATTGGATTCCATCTGATGATGAATACATTCGATTCCAAATGTTGATGATTCCATTCTACTCCATTCAATGATGTTTCCATTAGAGTCCTTTCGATGATTCCGTTCGATTCTATTGGATGTTGATTCCATTCGAGTCCCTTCGGTGATTCCATTCGATTCCATTTGATGGTGATTCCATTCGATGCCATTCCATTATTCCATTTGATTCCATTCGATGATGATTCCATTCGAGTCCATTTGTTGATTCCATTTGATTCCATTTGATTATGATTCCATTCAAGTCCATTCAATGATTCCATTTGATTCCATTCGATGATGATTACATTCACGTCCATTCGATGATTCCATTTGGTTCCATTTGATGATGATTCAGTATGGGTCCATTCAATGATTCCATTAGTTTCCATTTGATGATGATTGCATTCGAGTCCATTCGATGATTCCATTCGATTCCATTCCAAGACTCTATTCAATTCCACTCTATGATGTTTCCACTCGATTCCATTTGATGATGATTCCATTTGATTCCAATCGATGATGATTCCATTCAAATCCATTCCATAATGATTCCATTTGATTCCCTTTGATGATTCTATTCGATTCCATCCAATTATGATTCCACTCCTTTCCATTCATTGATGATTCCATTCTATTCCATTCAATGATTCCTTTTGATTCCATTCGATGATGATTCCATTCAAGTCCGTCCAAGGATTTAATTTGATTCCATTCGATGATGATTCCTTTCTAGTGCATTCAATGATTCCATTCAATTCCATTCGATGATGATTCCATTCAATTCCATTCAATTGTGAATCCATTCGGTTCCATGTGATAATTCCACTTGATTTCATTCGATGATGATTTCGTTTGATTCCATACAATGATTCCATTCAATTGCATTCGATGATGATTCCATTCGAGTCCATTCGATAATTCCATTTGATTCCATTCAATGATGATTCCATTTGCTTCTATTCGGTGATTCCATTTGATTCCACTCGATGATGATTCCTTTTGTGTCCATTCAATGATTTGATTAGTTTCCATTCAATGATGATTCCATTCGTGTCCATTCAATGTTTCCATTCGATTCCATTCGATGACCCCATTCAGTGCCTCTATATGATGATTCCACTTGATTCCAGTCAATGATGATTCCATGTGATTCCATTTGATGATGATTTCATTCGATTCCACATGATGATTCCATTCAATTCTATTCGATGATGATTCTTTTCAATTCCAGCTGTTGATTCCATTTGATTCCATTCATTGATTGTTCCATTGGATTCCATCTGATGATGATTACATTCGATTCCAATCATTGACGATTCCATTCGACTCCATTCGATGATGATTCCATTCGATTCCATTCCATGATGATTCCATTCGAGTCCATTGGATGATTCCTTTCGATTCCATTGGATGATGATTCCATTCGAGTCCCTTCGATGATTCCATTCAATTCCATTTGATGGTGATTCCATTGGAGTCCATTTGATGATTCCATTCGATTCCATTTGATGATGATTCCATTCGAGTCCATTCGATGATTCCACTTGAATCCATTCGATTATCTTTCGATTCTTGCCTATTTGATGATGACTCGATACCCATACGCTCAATTGTTCCCTTCGATTCCATTGGATGATGATTCCATTTGATTCCCTTTGATGATTATTCCATGGGATTCCATTCAATGATTCCATTCGATTCCATTCGATGATGATTCCATTTGAGTTCATTCGATGATTCCATTTGGTTCCATTTGATGATGATTCCGAACGAGTCCATTTCATGATTCCGTTTGATTACATTGGATGATGATTGCATTCGATTCCATTCGATGATTCCATTCGATTCCATTTGATGACTCCATTCGATTCCACTCTATGATGATTCCACTTGATTCCATTGAATGATGATTCCATTCGATTCCATTCGATGATGATTCCATTCGTATCCATTCCATAATGATTCCATTCAATTCTCTTCGATGATTCTATTTGATTCCATTCCATTATGATTCCATTCCTTTCCATTCATTGATGATTCCATTCTATTCCATTCGATGCTTCCTTTCGATTCCATTTGATTACGATTCCGTTTGATTCCATTTCATGATGATTCCATTCGATAGCATTCTGTGATTCCATTCGATGCTTCCATTCGATTCCAGTCACTATTGATTCCATTTGATTGCATTTGATGTTGATTCCAATCGAGTCCATTTGATCATTCCATTCGATTCCATACGATGATGATTCCATTCAATCCCATTCAATGATGATTCCCTTTGAGTCCATTTGATGATTCCATTAGATTCCATTCGATGAGGATTCCATTCGTGTCCATTCGATGATTCCACTCAATTCCATACGTTGATTTTTCCATTCAATTCCATTCAATGATGATTCCATTCGATTCTGTTGGATTATGATTCTTTTCGGGTCCATTTGAAGATGATTCCATATGATTCCATTGGATGATTCTGTTCAATTCCATTCAATGATTATATTCAATTCCATTCAGTGATGATTCCATTCGAGGCCATTCGATGATTCCATTTGATTCCATTCGGTGATGATTCCATTCGAGTCCATTCGATGATTGCATTCGAATCCATTTGATGATGATTACATTCGAGTCAATTCGATGATTCCATTCAATTCCATTAAATGATGATTTGATTCGAGCCCATTCGATGATGATTCCATTCGAGTCCATTCGATGATTCCGTTTGATTCCACTCGATGATGATTCCATTCGATTGCATTTGATGATGATTCCATTTGATTCCATTTGATGATGATTCCATTCGATTCCATTAGACAATTTTTCCGTTCGAGTTCATTCGATTATTCAATTCGATTCCATTCGATGATGATTCCATTCTATTCCATTCGATAATTCCATTTCATTCCATTCAATGCTGATTCCATTCAACTCCATCCGATGATTCCATTTGATTCCATTTGATGATGACTTATTTCGAGTCCGTTCAATGATTCCATTGGTTTCCATCTGATGATGATGCCATTCGAATCCATTTGATGATTCCATTCGATTCCATATGATGATTCCATTGGATTCCATTCAATGATGACTCCATTCGATTCCATTCGATCATGATTCCATTTGATGCCATTCGATGATGATCACTCTCATGTCCATTTGATGATTCCATTCAATTCCATTCAATGTTGATTCCATTCGATTCCATTCAATGATGATTCCACTCGGGTCCATTTGATGCTTCCATCCTATTCTATTGGATGATGATTCCATTTGACTCCATTCGATGATTATTCCATTCTATTCCATTTGATGATGATTCCACTCAATTCAATTCGATGATGATTATATTGTATTCCATTTGATGATGATTCCATTCTATTAAATTCGATGATGATTCCATTCAATTTCATTCAATGATTCTATTCAATACCATTCGATGTTTATTCCATTTGTGTTCGTTAGATGATTCCATATGATTTCATTCAATGATGATTCCACATGATGCCATTCGATGATTCCATTCTATTACATTCAATGAGGATTCCATTTGATTCCATTCAATAATTCCATTTGATTCCATTTGATGACGATTCCATTTGAGTACATTCAATGATTTCATTTGATTCCATTCGATGATGATTCCATTCAATTCCATTTGATGATGAATCCATTCAAGTTCTTTCAATGATTCCATTCGATTCCATTCAATGATGATTCCATTTGAGTGCATTTGATGGTGATTCCATTTGATTCCATTCAATGGTTATTCCATTTGAATACATTCAATGATTATTACATTCAATTCCATTTGATGATTCCATTCAATTCCATTCGATGATTCCATTTGATTCCATTCCATAATGATTTGATTCAAGTTCAGTTGATGATTCCATGAGATTCCATTCGATGATGATTCCATTCAAGTCGAATCTCTGATGATTCCATTCAATTGCATTTGATGACTACTCCATTCAATTTCATTTGATAATGATTCCTTTCTATTACATTTGTTGATGATTCCATTCAATTCCATTTGATGAGGATCCTATTCTATGATGATTCCATTTAATTCCATTCAAAGATGTTTCCTTTCAATTCCATTCGATGATGATTCCATTCGAGTCCATTTGATGATTCCATTCGATTCCATTTGATTATGGTTCAATTCATGTCCATTTGATGATTCCATTTGACTATATTCGATGAGGATTCCATTCGAGTCCATTCCATGATTCCATTCAATTCCATTCGATGATGATTCCTTTCAGTTCCGTTCGATGATGATACCATTTGATTTCATTCGATGATGAATCCATTCGATTCCATTCGATGATGATTCCATTTGAGTCCATTCGATTCCATTTGATGATGATTCCATTCTATTCCATTCGATGATGATTCCATTCAATTTCATTTGATGATTCTATTCGATGTCATTCAATGATGATTCCATTCGTGTTTGTTAGATGATTCCATTTGATTCCATTCGATGATGATTCCATGTGATGCCATTCAATGATTCCATTCTATTACATTCTATGAGGATTCCATTTTATTCCATTCGATGATTCCATTTGATTCCATTTGATGATGTTTCCATTCGAGTACATTCAATGATTTCATTTGATTCCATTTGATGATGATTCCATTCGATGATGATTCCATTCGATTCCATTTGATGATTCCATTCGATTCCATTCGATTATGGTTCAATTCGTGTCCACTTGATGATTCCATTCGATTATATTGGATGAGGATTCCATTCGAGTCCATTCCATGATTCCATTCGATTTCATTCTTTGATGATTCCATTAATTTCCATTCGATGATGATTCAATTCAATTCTATTCGATGATGATACTTTTTGATTCCATTCAATGATGATTCCATTTGATTCCATTTGATGATATTTCTATTCGATTTCATGTGATGATTCTATTCGATTCCATTAGATGATGATTCCATTCTATTCCATTCGTTGTTTGCATTCGATTCCATTCAATGATGATTCCATTCAATTCCATTCGATGATGATTCCTTTTGATTCCATTGGATGATGATTCCATTCGTGTCCATTCAATGATTCCATTCGATTCCATTCGATGATGATTCCATTCTTGTCCATTAGATGTTTTCCTTCGATTCCATTCGATCATGATTCCATTCAATGCCATTCGGTGATTAGATTCAGTTTCATTCTATTATAATACCATTCAATTCCTTATGATGATTCCATTCGCTTCCACTTGATGATGATTCCATTCAAGTCCATTCGATGATTACATTCGATTCCATTCGATGATGTTTCCACTCGAGGCTATTTGATGATTCCTTTTAATTCCATTCAATTGTTCCCTTAGATTCCATTCAATGATGATTCTATTCGATTCAATTCGATGATAATTCCATTCGATTCCATTTGATGATGATTGTGTTTGATTTCATTTGGTGTTTCTATTTGATTCCGTTCTAAGATGGTTCCTTTAGATTCCATTCGATGATTCCATTCGATTCCATTTGATGACGATTCCATTTGATTCCATTCAATGATGATTCCATTCCATTTCATTTGATGATTATATTCAGTTCCATTCAATGATGATTCCATTCGATTCCATTCGATTATTCCATTCTATTCATTTGATGATGATTCCATTCCATGGCATTCGATGATTCCATTTGATTTCATTCGATGATGATTCCATTCGATGATTCCATTCAATTCCATTCGATGATGAATCCAGTCGAGTACATTTGATGATTCCATTAGATTCCATTTGATGATGATTCCACTTGGGTCCTTTCAATGATTCCATTCGAGTCCATTTGATGATTCCTTTTGAGTCCATTGGATGATTCCATTCGAGTCCATTCGAAGATTCCATTTGGGGCCATTCGATGATTACATTCAATTCCATTTGATGATTCCATTCTATTCTATTTGATGATGTTTCCATTCAATTCCATTTGATGATGATTCCTTTGGAATCCAATCGATGATGATTCTATTTGTTTCTATTTGATGATGATTCCATTCGATTCCATTTGATGATGATTCTATTTGATTCCCTTTGAGGATGATTCTATTCGATTCTATTCAATGATACCATTTGATTCTATTCGATGATGATTCCATTTGATTCCCTTTGATGATTCCTTTCAATTCTATTAGTTGATGATTCCATTCGATACCATTCAATGACTCCACTCAAATCCATTCGATGATGGTTTCATTCTAGTCCACTCGATGATTCCATTGAAGTCCACTTGATGATTCCATTCCACTCCATTATATGATTATTCCATTTGAGTCCATTAGATGAATTCATTCGAGTCCATTCGATGATTCCATTTGATTCACTTCAATGATGATTCCATTCGACTCCATTCGACTATGTTTCCAAATGAATCCATTCGTTGATTCCATCCAATTCCCGTCAATGTTGTCCATTTGATTCCATTCGATGATTCCAACAGATTCCATTCGATGATGATTCGATTGGATTCTATTCGATGATTTCCTTCTATTTCATTCAATAATGATTCCATTCGATTCCATTTGAGGTTTCCATTTGATTCCATTCAATGATGATTCCATTCGAGTCCATTCAATGATTTCATTCAATTCCATTCGATGATGATTCCATTCGAATCCATTCAATGATTCTTTTCGATTCCATTCGATGATGATTCTATTCGATTCCATTTGATGATTATTCCTTTGGATTCATTCTGATGATGTTTCCATTTGATTGCATTCGATGATGATTCCATTTGATTTCATTCAATGATTCTATTCGATTCCATTCGATGATGATTCCATTATATTCCATTCAGTGATTCCATTCGATTCCATTCAATGATGATTCCATTCGATGCCATTCAATCATTTCATTAGATTCATTCGATGATGATTCCATTTGATTCCATTCGATGATTCCATTTGATTCCATTTGATAATGATTCCATTCGATTTCATTTAATGATTCTATTTGATTCCATTGGATGATCATTCCATTCGAGTCCATTCCATGGTTTCCTTTGATTCCATTCTTTGAAGATTCTATTCGATGCCATTCGATGATTCCATTCAATTTCATTCGATGATGATTCCATTTGATGATTCCATTCGATTCCATTAAATGATGATTCCACATGAGTCCAATCAATGATTGCATTTGATTCCATTTGATGATGATTCCACTCGAGTCCATTCGATGATTCCATTCGAGTCCTTTCTGTGATTCCATTCAAGTCTCTTCGATGACTCCGTTCGAGTCTATTCAATGTTTGCATATGATTCCATTTGATGAAACCATTCGAATATATTCAATGATGAATCCATTGGATTGCATTTGATGATAATTCTATTTGATTCCAATCGATGATTATTACATTCGTTTCCATTCAATGACAATTCTATTTGATTCCATTCGATGATGATTCCATTCCATTTCATATGTTGATTCCTTTTGACCCCATTCAATGATTCCATTCGGTTCCATTTGATGATGATTACATTGGATTCCATTCATTGATGATCCCATTCGATTCCATTTGATGATGACTCCACTCGATTCCATTCCTTGATGATTCCATTAGATTCCATTTCATGATGGTTCCTTTTGATTCTTTCTGATGATGATTCCATCCAATTTCATTTGCTGACTCTATACTATTCCATTTGATGATGATTCCTTTCTATTCCATTTGATGATTCCTTTTGATTCCTTTCAATGATGATTCAAATCGATTCCGTTCGATGTTGATACATTTCAATTCGTGTAGATTCAATTATTCGTTTCAATTCCATTCAAAGATGATTCCTTTCGAGTCCAGTAAGTGACTCCATTGATTCCATTAGATGATGATTCCATTCGATGCCATTCGAAGATTCCATTCAATTCCATTTAATGATGATTTCCTACGATTCCATTTGATGATTCCATTTGATTCCATTCAATGATGATTCCATTTGATTTCATTAGATGATTCCATTTGATTCCATTGGATTATGTTTCCAATCGAGTCCATTCGATGATTCCGTTCAATTCCATTTGATTATTCTACTCAATTCCATTGGATGATTCCATTCACTTCCATTTGACGATTCCTTTCAATTATATTCGATGATTCACTTCCATTCCTTTTGATGATGTTTCCCTTCAATTCCATTCGATGATTCCATTCGATTCTTTTTGATGATGATTCCATTCAATTCCACTCGATGATAATACCATTCTTTTCCTTTTGATGATGTTTCCTTTTGATTCCTTTTGTTGATGATTCAATTCAATTCCGATTGATGATGATTCTATTCTATTCCATTCACTGATTCTGTTCAATTCCATTGGATGATGATTCCTTTCAAATCCATTCGATGATTCCATGTTCTTTCATTCGATGATGACTCTATTTGATCCAATTCTATTATTTCATTCGATTCCATTTGATGATGATTGCCTTCGATTTCATTCGAGGATTCCATTCCATTCCATGTGATGATGATTTCATTCGAATCCATTCGATGATGATTCCACTCAATTCCTTTCGATGATGATTCCATTCGATGATGATTCCATTTGATTCCATTCAATGATGATCTTATTTGATTCCATTGATGATGATTGCATTCGAGTCCATTCGATGATTCTATTCGACTCCATTTGATGATTTCATTCGAGCCCGTTTGATGATGATTCAATTTGATTCTTTTCAAAGATGACGTCATTTGATTCCATTTGATGGTTCCATGTGATTCCATTCCATGAGGATTCCATTCTTGTCCATTTGATGATTCCATTCGATTCCATTCGATTAGGATTCCATTCAAGTCCATTAGATGATTCCATTCAATTCATTTCGATGATGATACCATTTGATTCCATTCCTTGATTCCATCCGATTCCATTCAATGATTATTCCATTCATGTACATTCAATGATTCTATTGGATTCCATTCGATGATTGCTTCTGATTCCATTCGATGATGATTCCATTCAATTCAATTTGATGATGATTTCATTCAATACCTTTTTATGATTTAATGTTATTTCATTCAATGATGATTCCATTTGATGATTCTATTCGATTCCATTAGATGATGATCCATTTCACTTCCATTCGAATATTCAATTCTTTTCAATTTGATGACTATTCCATTCGAGTCCATTCGATGGTTATATTTGATGATGATTCCATTCAATTCCCCCCAATGATACCATTTGATTTCATTCGATGATGTTTCTGTTCGATTCCATTGTATGATTCCATAGGATTCCATTCGATGATGATTCCATTCATGTCCATTCGATGATTCCATTCAATTTCATTCGATGATGATTCCATTCGACTCCATTCAATGATGATTCGTTTCGATTCCATTCGATGATGATTCAATTCGATTTCATTCGATATTTCCATTTGATTACATTTTATGATGATTCCATTTGATTCCATTCGATGATGATTCTGCATGAGTCCATTCGATGATTCCATTCGATACCATTTGATGATTTCATTCTATTCCATTTGATGCTTCCACTTGATTCCATTTCATGATCTTTGCATTTGATTCCATTCAATGATTCCATTTGATTCAAATCGATGATGATTCCACTCGTGTCCATTTGATGTTTCCATTCTGTTCCATTTGATGATGATTCCTTTGGATTCCATTCTTTGATGATTCAATTCAATTCCGTTCAATGATGATTCCATGTAATTCCATTAGTTGATGATTCCATTCGATTCCCTTCGATGATGATTCCTTTCACTTCCATTCGATGATGATTCTGTTCGATTTCATTTGATGATTCTATTTGATTCCATTTGATGTTGTTTCCATTCTATTCCATTTGATGATTCCATACGATTCCATTCAATGATGATTCTAATCAATTCCATTTGATGATGATTCCATTCGATTCCATGAAATGATGATTCCATTCGTGTCCATTAGATTATTCCATTCAATTCTATTCGATGATGATTCCATTCGAGTCCATTAGAAGACTCCATTTGATTCCATTCAATGTTGATTCCATTAGATATCATTCAATGATTCCATTCGATTCCATTTGATGATCATTCCATATGGTTCAATTCAATGATTCCATTTGATTCCATTAGATGATAATTCCATTCCATTCCACTTGCTGATTCCATTTGATCCCATACAATGATGATTTCTTTTGAGTCCATTCGATGATTTCATTCGATTCCTTTAGATGATTCCATTTGTTTCCATTCATTGATGATTCCCTTCAATTCTATTTGATGACGAGTCTATTCATTTCCATTCGATGACGATTCCATTTGATTCTGATCGATGATGATTCCATAGGATTCCATTCGATGATGATTCCATTCGATTTCACTCAATGATTCTATGTGATTCCATTCGATAGATTCCATTCTATTCCTTTTGATGATTCCATTGGATTCCATTCGTTGATGATTCTATTCGATTCCATTCAATGATGTTTCCATTCGATTCCATTCCATGATGATTCCACTTGAGTCCATTCGATAATTCCATTCGATTTGATTTGATGATTATTCCATTCAATGCCTTTCGATGATTCAATTCGATTCCATTCGATGATGATTCTATTCGATGATTCCATTTGATTCCATTTGTTGATGATTCCATTTGATTTCATTAGATGATTCCATTTGATTCAATTCGATGATGATTCCATTGGAGTACATTCGATGATTCCATTCGATTCCATTCGATGACTCTACTCGATTCCATTCAATGATTCCATTCCATTCCATTCCATTCGATGATTCCTTTCGAGTCCATTCGATGATTCACTTCGATTCCTTTTGATGACGATTCCATTCCACTCCATTCGATGATTCCATTCGCTTCTATTCGAAGATGATTCAATTCGATTCCATTCGATGATAATTCCATTCTATTCCTCTTGAAGAAGTATTCCATTAGATTCCTTTTGATGATTATTCTATTCTATTCCACTCGATGATGATTCCATTCCATTCCATGTGATGATGATTCCATTCAATTCTATTCGATCATTCCATTTGATTCCCTTTGATGATGATGCTACTATATTCCATTCACTGGTTCAATTCAATTCCATTGGATGATGATTCCTTTCGAGTCCATTCGATGTTTCCATTTGATTCCATTTGATTAGGATTCCATTCCAGTCCATTGGATGATTCCATTCGATTCATATCAATGATGATACCATTTGATTCCATTTGTTGATTCCATCCAATTCCATTCGGTGAGGATTCCCTTCAAGTCCATTCAATGATTCCACTCGATTCCATTCAAAAATTGCATTCGAATCCATTCGATGATTCCATTTGATTCCATCCCATGATGATGCCATTCGAGTCCATTCAGTGTTTCCATTCGTTTCCACTCAATGATGATTCCATTCGAGTCCATTCGACGCTTCCATTTGATTCCATTCGATGATAATTCTTTTCGATTCCACTTGATGACTCCATTCGCATCCATTCGATGATTCCATTCAGTTCCATTTGATGATCATTCCATTGGATTCCATTTGTTGATGATTACATTCGGTACCATTTGATGATGATTCCATTCAATTCCATTCGTTCATGATTCCATTTGATTCTATTCGATGATGATTCCATTCAATTCCATTCGTTGATGATTCCATTTGATTCCATTCAGTGCTAATTCCATTCGATTATATTCGATTATTCTCTTCCATTCCATTTGATCATTCCATTCGAGTCCATTTGATGATTCCATTCAATTCCATTTGACGATTCCATTCGATTCCATTCGATGATTAACTTCGATTACTTTTGATGATGATTCCATTTTATTCCATTTGATGATTCCATTCGATTACATTCGATGACAATTCCATTCGTTTCTACTCAATGGTGATTCCATTAGATTCCGTTCGATTCCATTAATTGATGATTCCATTCTGTTCCATTTGATGATTCTATTTGATTCCATTCGATGATGATTCCATTCAATTCCATTCGATGATTATTCCATTGGATTCCATTCGATGATGATTCCATTCGATTTCATTTGATGATTCTATTCGATTCCATTTGATAATTATTCTCTTCTTTCCTTTCAATGATTCCATTTGATTCCATTCGATGATGATTCCATTTGAGTCCATTAGATGATGATTCCATTCGATTCCCTTCCATGATGATTCAATTCGAGTCCACTGGATAATTCCTTTCGATTCAATTCGATGATGATTCCATTTTTGTCCATTAGATGATTCCATTCAATAATTATTCCATCCTTTCCTTTCGATGATTCCATTCGATTCCATTCCATGAAGATTCTATTCAACTCCGTTAGATGATGATTCCATTCGATTCCATTCCATGATGATTCCATTCGAGTCCACTTGATCATTGCTTTTGATTTGATTCGATGTTGTTTCCATTCTTGTCCATTAGATGATTATATTCGATTCCATTCGATGATGATTCCATCTAATGCCGTACGATGATTCCATTCGATTTCATTCGATGATGATTCCATTAAATTGCTTTCAATGATTCCATTCAATCCTATTCAATGATGATTCCATTCGTGTCAATTCGATGATTCCGTTCGATTCCACTCGATGACAATTTCATTCAAGTCCATTCGATGTTTCTATTTTATTTCATTCGATGATGATTCCTTTTGATTCCATTCAATGATGATTCCATTGGAGTCCATTCCATGTTTCCATTTGATTCCATTCGATGATGAATCCATACGATTCCACTCGATGATTCCATTTGAGTCCATTCAATAGTGACTCCATTCGATTTCATTCGATGATTCCATTCGAGTCCATTCAATGATGACTGCATTTGATTCCATTCGATGATTCCATTCGAGTCCATTTGATGATGACTGCATTTGATTCCATTCGATGATTCCATACAATTCCATTTGATGATGATTCCATTCCAGGCCATTCGATGATTCCATTCGATTCTATTTGATTATTCCACTCTAATCCATTCAATGATTCCATTTGAATCCGTTTGATTTCATTCAATGTTTCCTATTGATTCCATTCAATGGTGATTCCATTCAAGTCAATTCAATGATTCCATTCAAGTCCATTCGATGATTCCATTCGGCTCCATTTGATGATGATTCCATTGGGTTCCATTCGTTGATGATTAAATTGAAGTCCATTTGGTGATTCCATTCGGCTCCATTTGATGATGATTCCATTGGGTTCCATTCGTTGATGATTCCATTCAATTTCATTCAATGAGGATTCCATTCGATTCCATTTGATGATAATTCCATTTGATTACATTCTTTAATTCTATTTGATTCCATTTAATGATTCCATTTGGGTCCATTTGATGATTCCCTTCGAGTCCATTCCATGATTCCATTCAATTCCATTCCATGATTTCATTCGGGTCCATTTGATGATTCCCTTCAAGTCCATTCCATGATTCCATTCAGTTTCATTCCATGATTCCATTCGATTCCATTCGATGATGATTCCATTTGAGTCCATTCGATGATGATTCCATTCGACGATTCCACTAGATTCCATTCGATGATGATACCATTTGATTCCATTCGTTGATGATTCCATTTGATTCCATTCGATGATGATTCCATTCGGTTCCATTTGATGATGATTCCTTTCATTTTCACTCGAAGATTTTATTCGATTCCATTAGATGATGACTCCATTCCATTCGATTTGATGATTCCGTTCGATTCCATTTGATGATGATTCCAATCCATTCCATTCGATGATGATTCCATTCGATTCCATTCCATTATGATTCCACTCGTGTCCATTCTATTATTGCATTCAATTCCATTTGATAATGATTCCATTCAATTCCATTCGATGATGATTCCATTCGAGTCCATTCAATGATTATATTCGATTCCATTCAAAAAGGATTCCATTCGATGCCATTCAATTATACCATTTGATTCCCTTAGATGATGATTCCATTTGATTTCATTCGATGATTCCATTTGATTCCATTTGATGATGATTCCATATGAGTCCGTTCGATTATTCCATTCGATTCCATTCGATGATGAGTCCATCGAATCCATTCGATGATGAGTCCATCGAATCCATTCGATGATGAGTCCATCGAATCCATTCGATGATGAGTCCATCGAATCCATTCGATGATGATTCCATTGAATCCATTCGATGATGATTCCTTTGGATTGCATTTGAAGATTCCATTCTATTCCATGTGATGATTCACTTTGATTCCTTTTGATGATGATTCCATTTGATTCCATTTGATGATTTCATTCAATTCTATTCGATGATCATTCCATTCGATTCCATTGGATGATAATTCCATTGGATACCATTTGATGACAATTCCATTGGATTCCATCTGATGGTGATTCCATTTGATGCAATTCGATGATGATTCCATTCGAGTACATTCGATGATACCATTCAATTCCATTCGATGATGATTCCATTCTATTCCATTCATTGATTCCACTCAATTCCATTTGATGATGATCCCTTCTGTATCCTTTCCATCATTCCATGTGATTTCATTCGATGGGGACTCTATTTGATTCAATTCTGTCATTCCATTCTATTCTATTTGATGATGATTCCATTTGACTCCATTCCATGATTCCATTCAATTCCATTCCTTGAGGACTCCATTCATGTCCATTCGAAGATTCCATTCAATTCCATTTCATTAACATTCCATTCCAGTCCATCAGATGATTCCATTTGATTCAT
Organism: Pan paniscus; assembly: GCF_029289425.2. Taxonomy (NCBI): domain Eukaryota; kingdom Metazoa; phylum Chordata; class Mammalia; order Primates; family Hominidae; genus Pan; species Pan paniscus. Next base: position 54,617,837 of record NC_073267.2, on the reverse strand, counting down.
TTCAATGAAGATACCATTTTATTCCATTCGTTAATTCCATCCGATTCCATTCTTTGATGATTCCATTTGTCTCCATTCAATGATCCTATTCAAATATATTTGATGATTGTTTTTGATTCTATTCAATGATTATTCCATTCGATTCAATTTGATGATGATTCCATTCAATTCCATTTGATGAGGACTCCCTGAGGTTCCATTTGATGATGATTCCATTCAGTTCCGTTAGATGATGATTGAATAAGATTCCATTCGACGATTTCTTTTGATTCCATTCATTGATGATTCCATTCAATTCCATTCGATGATAATTCCAATCCATTCCATTCGATGATGATTCCATTTGATTCCTTTCAATGCCATTTGATGATTTCATTCAATTCCATTCAATGATGATTCCATTTGAGTCCATTCAATGCTGTTTCTATTCGAGTCCATTGGATGATTCCATTCGATTCCATTCAATTATAATTACATTAGTATTCATTTGAAGCTTCCATTCCATTCCATTATGTCATGATTCCATTTGAGTCCATTCAATGATTCCATTTGATTCCATTTGATGGTACCGTTTGATTCCATTCGATGATTCCCCTCGATTCCATTGGATGATCATTCCTTTCGATTCCATTTGATTATTCCATTTGATTCCATTCGATGATGATTCCATTCGATTCCATTCGATGATGATTCCATTCAATTCCATTCGATGAGGACACCTTTAGTTTCCAATTGATGATGATGCAATTCGGTTCCATTCGATGATGATTGAATTAGATTCCATTGGATGATTCCATTCAATTCCATTCATTGATGATTCCATTCAATTCCATTCAATGATTATTCCATTCAATTCCAGTTGATGATTCCATTCGATTCCATTTGATGGTGATTCATTCGATTCCATTCAATGATGATTCCATTTGTTGATGATTCCATACCATTCCATTAGATGTTGAGTCCATTCTGTTCAATTCCATGATGATTCCATTTGATTCAATTCAATGATATTTCCATTAGAGTCCATTAGATGATTTCATTTGATTACATTCGATGATGATTCCATTCTAGTCCATTTGGTGATTCCATTCGATTCCACTTGATGATTCCTTTTGAGTCCATTTGATGATTCCATTCAAATGCATTTGATGAACCCATTCTGTTCTATTCAATGATGATTCCGTTCGAGTCCATTGATGATGATTCCATTTGATACCATTTGATGATTCCTTTTGATTCCATTTGATAATTCAATTCGATTAAATTCGATGATGCTTCCACACGATTCCATTTGATGATTCCATTCGATTCCATTTGATGATGATTCCATTCGACTTCATTCGATGATTTCATTTGATTCCATTCAATGATGATTCCATTTTTGTCCATTCAATGATTCCATTCGATCCCATTCTATGAAGATAGCACCGAGTCAATTCGATGATGATTCCATTCGACTCCATTCGATGATTCCGTTCAATTTCATTTGATGATTCACTTCGATTCCTTTTGATGATGATTGCATTTGATTTCATTTGATGATTCCATTCAATTGTATTCCATGATCATTCCATTTGATTCCATTTGATGATAATTCCATTGGATTCCTTTTGATGATGATTCCATTCGACTTCATTCGATGACAATTCCATTTGATTGCTTTCGATGATGTATCCATTCGATTCAATTTGATGATGATTCCATTCGAGTCCATTCAATGATTCCATTCGATTCCATTTGATGATGATTCCATTCTATTCCATTGGTTGATTTAACTCGATTCCATTGGATGATGATACCTTTAGTATCCCTTCGATGATTCCATGTGATTTTATTTGATGATGACTCTATCTGATTCAATTCAATCACTCCATTCAAATCCATTCGATGATGATTCTATTTGATTCAATTCGATGATCATTACATATGAGTCCATTCAATGATTCCATTCGATTACATTCGATGATGATTCCATTCGATTCCTTTTGATGATGATTCCTTTCAATTCCATTTGATGATGATTCCATTCGATTCCATTTGATGAGGACTCCATTGGTTTCCATTTGATGATGATTCAATTCGGTTCCAATTAATGATGATGTAATTAGATTCCATTGGATGATTCCATTTGATTCCATTCGATGATACCATATGAGTCCATTCTATTTCATTCGATGATGATTCCATTCAAATCCATTCAATGATTCCATTTGATTCTGTTCGATGAGGAATCAATTCGTGTCCATTCAGTGATTCCATTTCATTCCATTTGATGATGATTCCATTTGATTCCATTCGATGATGACTCCATTTGATTCCATTCAATGATGATTCCATTCGAGTCCATTCGATGATTCCTTTCAATTCAATTCTATGATTCCATTGGAGTCCATTTGATGATTCCATTAGAGTCCATTCGATGATTCCATTTGAATCTATTCAATGATGATTCCATTTGAGTCCATTCGATGATGATTCCATTTGATTCTATTTGATGTTTCCGTTTGATTCCATCCAATGATGTTTCCATTTGAGTCCATTCGATGATTCCATTCAATTCCATTCAATTATAATTACATGCGAGTTCATTCAAAGATTCCATTCGATTCCATTATGTCATGATTCCATTTGAGTCCATTCGATGATACCCTTCAATTCCATTTGATGACTCCCTTGGATTCCATTCGATGATCATTCCTTTCAATTCCCTTTGATGATTCCATTAAATTCCATTTGATGATAATTCCATTTGATTCCATTCGATGATGATTCCATTCAAATCCATTCAATGATGATTCCATTCGATTCCATTTGATGAGGACCCCATTGGTTTCCATTTGATTATTATTCAATTCGGTTCCAATTGATGATGATGTAATTAGATTCCATTGGATGATTCCATTCGATTCCATTCATTGATGATTCCATTCGATTGAATTCGATGATTTTTCCATTCGATTCCATTCAATGAATCCATTTGATTCCATTCTACGATGATTCCATTCGATTCCATTCTATGATGATTCCATTCGATTCCATTTGTAGACGATTCCATACAATTCCATTAGATGCTGAGCCCATTCGATTCAATTCCTTGATGATTCCATTTTATTTAATTCAATGATATTTCCATTTGAGTCCATTCGATTATTCCATTTGATTCCATTTGATGATTCCATTCTAGTCCATTCGTTGATTCCATTTGATTCCATTGGATGATTCCATTCGAATCCATTCTATGATTCCATTCGAGTGCATTTGATGATCCCATTCTGTTCCATTCAATGATGATTCCATTCGAGTCCATTCCACAATAATTCCATTTGATACCATTCGATGATTCCGTTCGATTCCATTCGATATGTCACTTCGATTCCTTTTCATTATGATTCCATTTGATTGTGTTGGATGATTCCATTCGATTCCATTTGATGATGATTCCATTCGTGTCCATGAGATGACTCCATTAGATTCCATTCGATAATGATTCCATTCGATTCCATTCCATAATGATTACATTAGATTTCATTCAAATATTCTTTTCTATTTCATTCAATGATGATTCCATTCCATTCCATTTGATGATGATTCCATTCCATTCCATTTGATGATGATTCCAATTGATTCCGTTCGATGATGATTCCATTGGATTCCATTCAATGATGATTCCTTTTGATTTCATTTGATGATTCTATTCGATTCCATTCAATGATGATTCAATTCTCTTCCATTAGATGATTCCATTCAATTCCATTGGATGATTCCATTCAATTCCATTCAATAATGATTCCATTTGATTGCATTCGATAATGATTTCTTTTGATTTCATTTGTGGATGACTTCATTCGATTCCATTGATGATGATTGCATTTGAGTCCATTTGATGACACCATTTTAGTCAAATGGATGATTCCATTCGAGTCCATTTGACAATGATTCCATTTGATTCCATTCGATGATGTTTCCATTTGAGTCCATTCAATGATTCTGTTTGATTCCATTCGATGAGGATTCGATTCGTGTGCATTTGATGTATCCATTCGATTCCATTCAATGATTATTCCATTCGATTCCCTTCAATGATGAATGCATTCGATTCCATTCTATGATGATTCCATTTGAGTCCATTTGATATTTCCATTCGATTCTGTTCAATGATGATTCCATTCTCGTCCATTCGATGATTCCATTAGAGTGCATTTGATGATCCCATTCTGTTCCATTCAATGATGATTCCATCCGAGTCCATTCCATAATAATTCCATTAGATGCCATTCGATGATTCCATTCGATTTTATTTGATGATGTTTCCATTCGATTCCATTCGATAATGATTTCATTCAAGTCCATTCGATGATTCCATTTGATTCCATTCAATGATGATTTCATTCGTGTCCATTAGGTGATGATTCCATTCGATTCCATTCGACCATGATTCCATTTGATTCCATTCGATGATTCCATTAGATTCCATTTGATGATTATTCTATTCAATTCCATTAGGTGATGATACCAATCGATTCCATTCGACCATGATTCCATTTGATTCCATTCGATGATTCCATTAGATTCCATTTGATGATTATTCTATTCGATTCCATTTGATGATGATTCCATTTGATGATGATTCCATTCGAGTCCATTCAATGATTCCTTTCGATTCCATTCGATGATACCATTGGATTCCATTCGACGATTCCATTTGATTCCATTCAATGATCATTTCATTTGATACCATTCGATGATTCCATTCGATTCCATTTGATGATTCCTTTCGATTCCTTTAGAGGATGATTCCATTCAATTCCATTCGATGATTCCATTCAATTCCATTCAGTGATGATTCCATTCGATTCTTTTCGATGATGCTTCCTTTCGATTCCATTTGATGATGATTCCATTCAATTCCACTCAATGATGATTCCATTTGATTCCATATATTGATTCCATTCGAGTCCATTTGATGATGATTTCATTCGGGTCCACTTGATGATTCCATTCGATTCCATTCAATGACGATTCCACTCGATTCCATTCGATGAAGAGTCCATTCAATTCCATTTGATGATTCCATTCGATTCCATTTGATGATGATTCCATTCACGTGCATTCAATGATTCCATTCCATTCCATTCCATTCCATTTGATGATGATTCCATTCGAATCCACTCGATGATTCCATTCGTTTCCACTCAATGATAATTCCATTTGATCCCATTCGATGAAAAAACCATTCGAATCCACTCGATGATTCCATTCGTTTCCACTCAATGATAATTCCATTTGATCCCATTCGATGAATATTCCATTCAAATCCACTCGATGACTCCATTTGATTCCATTCGATGATGAGTTCATTCGATTCAATTCTATGATGATTCCATGTGATTCAGTTCAATGATGTTTCCATTAAATTCCATTTGATGATTATTCCATTCAATTCCATTTGATGACTCCCTCCAAGCTCATTCAATGATTTCATTCGATTCCATTAAATGATGATTCCATTCGAGTATGTTCGATGATTCCATTAAATTCCATTTGATGGTGATTCCATTCGAGTTAATTCGATGATTCCATTTGATTCCACTCCATGATGATTCTATTCGATTTCATTAGTTGATTCCATTCGTTTTTATTCAATGATGATTCCATTCGATACCATTCGATGATTCCATTTCATTCCATTCGATCGTGATTCCATTCGAGTCCATTCAATGATTCCATTCTACTCCATTCGATGATGATTCCATTCGAGGCAATTCGATGATTCCATATGTTTCCATTTGAAGATTTCATTCGAGTCCATTCGATGATCCAATTCGAATCCATTCTGTGATTACTTTCGATTCCATTTCATGCTGATTCCATTCGAGTCCATTCGATGATGATTCCATTTGATTCTGTTTCATGATTCCATTCGATTCCATTTGATGACGTTTCTATTCGAGTCCATTTAATGATTCCATTTGCTTCCATTCGATGAGGATTCCATTCCAGGCCATTAGATGATTCCATTAGATGAGGATTCCATTCGATTCCTTTAAATGATTCCATTAGATTTCTTTCAATGATGTTTCTATTTGAGTCCATTCAATGTTTCCATTTGATTCCATTCGATGATGTTTCCATTCGAGTCTATTGGAAGGTTCCATTCTGTTTCATTGGATGATGATTCCATTCGAGTGCATTTGATGATTCCATTTGATTCCATTCGATGATTCCTTTCCATTTCATTCGATGATTGCCTTTGATTCCATTCATTGATTATTCCATTCGATTCCATTCTATGATGATTCCATTTGATTCTATTTGATGATGATTCAATATGATGATGATTCCATTCGATTCTATTCGATGATAATGCCATTTGATGATGATTCCATTTGATTCCATCAGATGATGATTCCATTCGATTTCATTCGATGATTCTATTCGATCCTCTTCGATCATGATTCCATTCTATTACATTCGATTATTCCATTCATTTACATTCGATGATATTCCATTCACTCCTTACAATCATGATTACGTTCAATTCCATTCGATCATGGCTCCATTGGAGTCCATTCCATTATTCCATTCAATTCCATTTGATGACTCTAATCAAGTCCATTCAATGATTCCATTCGAGTCCTTTCAATGATTCCATTCTATTTTATCACATGATGATTCCATTTGATTCCATTTCATCACGATTCTATTCAATTCTATCCGATGATTCAATTCGATTCCATTTGATGATTCTGTTCGATTACTTTTGATGATGATTCCATTTGATTCCATTCGATGATTCCATTTGATTCCATTCGATGGTGATTCCATTCGATTCCTTTCAATGATGATTCTTTTCGATTCCATTTGATTTTGATTCCATTCAATTCCATTGGTGATGATTGCATTCAAGTCCATTCAAAAATTCCATTGGAGTCCATTCGATGATTCCATTTGCGTCCATCTGACGATGATTCCATTCAATTCCATTCGATGATGATTACATTCGATTCCATTGGATGATTCCATTCACTTCCATTCGATGAGGATTCCATTCGTGTCCATTGTATTATTACATTCGATTCCTTTTGATGAGTATTCCATTCCAGTGCATTAGATGATTCTATTCGATTCCATTCGATGATGATTCCATTCGATTCCATTCGTTGATTCATTTCAATTCTATTGTATGATGATTCCTTTCATGTCCATTAGATGATTCTGTTCGAATCCATTCGATATTTGCTTTTGATTCCATTCGATGATGATTCCATTAGATTCCATTTGATGATGATTCTATTCGATACCATTCTATGATTTCATTAAATTCCATTTGATGGTGATTCCATTCGATGCCATTAGATGATTCCATTTGATTCCACGTGATGATGATTCCATTCGATTCCATTCTATGATGTCATTCAATTCCATTTGATGATGATTCCATTCGATTCCATTCAATGATTCTATTTGATTCTGTTTGATGATGATTCCATTCGATTCCATACAATGATTCAATTCGATTCCATTTGATGATGATTCCATTCGATTCCATTTGATGATTCCATTCGATTCCATTCAATGATGATTCTGTTCGATTCCATTAGATGATTCCATTCGATTTCATTTGATGATGTATCTATTTGAGTCTATTCAAAGATTCGTTTTGATTCCATTCGATGATTATTCTATTCGAGTCCATTCAATGATTCCATTCGATTCCATTCGAAGAAACTGTTTGATTCCATTCGATGATTCCCTTCGATTCCATTTGATGATTCACTTTGATTCCTTTTCAGGATGATTCCATTCAATTCCATTCTATGATTCCATTCGATGATGATTCCATTCAATTCTTTTGGATGATGATTCCTTTCAATTCCATTTGATGATGATTGCATTCGATTCCATTGGTGCTGATTGCATTCGAGTCCATTCGATGATTCCATTCGAGTCCATTCAATGATCCCATTCGAGTTCATTCAACAATGATTCTATTCGATTCAATTCCATGATGATTCCATTCAAGTCCATTCAATGATTTCATTTGATTCCATTTGATGAGGATTCCATTCATGTCCATTCAATGATTCCATTGGATTCCATTCAATGATTATTCCATTTTCTTCCATTTGATGATGATTCCATTAGATTCCATTAAATGATCTCATTCGATTCCATTAATTGATGATTACATTCGATTGCATTTGAAGATGATACTCTTCAATTCCATTCGATGATTATTCCATTCTATTATATTCGATGATTATTCCATTGTATTCCATTAGATGATGATTCTATTCTATTCCTTTTGATGATTCCATTCGATTCCAATCAGTGATGATTCTATATTATTCCATTCAATGATGATTCCATTAGATTTCATTACATGATAATTCCATTCGAGTCATTTCGATAATTCCATTTGATTCTATTCAATGATGACTCAATTCAAGTCCATTAGATGATTCCTTTTGATTCCATTTGATGATGCTTCCATTTGATGCCATTCAATGATTCATTCAATTTCATTCGATGATGGTTCCTTTTGATTCCATTCAATAATTATTCCATTCAAGTCCATTCAATGTTTCCATTTGATTGCATTCGATGATGATTCCATTTGAGTCCATTTGGTGATTCAATTCGAGTCTATTCAATGATGCCATTCGGTTCCTTTTGACGATGATTCCACTGGATTCCATTCGTTGATGATTCCTTTCAATTCCGTTCAAAGATGACTCCATTCGATTCATTCATTGATGATTCCATTCGATTCCAATTGATGATGATTCCATTCTATTCCATTCGATGCTGATTCCATTCGATTTCATTTGATGCTTCTATTCGATTCCATTCAATGATGATTCCATTCTATTCCATTTGATGATTACATTCGATTCCATTTGATGATGACTCCAATCGATTCCGTTCACTGATGATGTTATTCGATTCCATTCAATTATGATTCCATTTGTGTCCATTCTATTATTCAATTCAATTCCATTTGATGATTTCATTTGAGTCCATTAGATGACTCCATTAGATTCCATTTGATGATGATTCCATTTGATGCCATTCGATGATTCCATTCGATTCCATTCAATGATGATTCCATTCGAGTCCATTCAATGATTCCATTCCAGTCCATTAAATGGTGATTCCATTCAATTTCATTCGATGATGATTCCATTCAAATCAATTTGATGATTCCATTCGATTCCATTCAATGAGGAATCATTTCATGTTCATTCAATGATGCCATTTGATTCCATTCGATGATGATTCCTTTTGATTCCATTCAATGATGATTCCATTCAATTCTATTCGATGATGATTCCATTTGGGTCCATTCAATGATTCTATTTGATTCCATTAGATAATGAGTCCATTCTTGTCCATTCGATGATTCAATTTGATTCCATTTGATGATGATTCCATTCGATGCCATTTGATGATTCCATTCTATTTCATTCGATGACAATTTCATTCGATTACATTCAATAATTCCATTTGAGTCTGTTCGATGTTTCCATTAGATTCTGTTCAATGATGATTCCATTTGAATCTATTCAATGGTGATTCCTTTCGATTCCATGTGATGATTCCATTCGATTGTATTCGATGATGATTTATTTTGATTCCATATGATGATTCCATTCGATTGCATTTGATGATCATTCCATTCATATCCATTCGATGATCCCATTCAATTTCATTGGATGTGGATTCCATCCTAGGCCATTTGATGATTCCATTCAATTCCATTCAATGATGATTCCATTCGTGTCCATTCAATGATTCTATTTGAATCCAGTCCATGTTTCCTTTCGATTCAATTTGATGATGATTCCATTTGATATTATTCTATGAAACCATTTGATTCCATTCGATGATGATTCCATTTGATTCCTTTCGATGATTCCATTTGATTTCATTCGATGTCATTTCCACTTGAGTCCATTTGCTGATTCCTTTCGATTCCATTCAATGATGATTCCATTCGATTCAATTCAATGATGATTCCATTAGTGTCCATTCTATGATTCCATTCGATTCCATTTGATGTTGATTCCATTTTATTCCATTCGTTTATTCCATCTGATTCCATTCGATGATGATTACTTTCGAATCCATTGGATGATTCCATGTGATTTCATTCGATGCTGACTCTATTCGATTCATTTTGATCATTCCATTTGATTCCATTTGATGATCATTGCATTCGATTCCATTCGATGATTCCATTTGATTCCATGTGGTGATGAATCTATTCGAGTCCATTCAATGATTCCATTTGATTCCATTCGATGATGATTCCATTCGATGATGATTCCATTCCATTCCATTTGATGATGATTCCATTCGATTCCACTGTGGATGACTGCATTTGAGTCACATGGAATCATCACACAGACTCGAATGGAATCATCATTTAATGGAATCAAAAGGAAGCATTGAATGGAATCGAATGGAATCATCATCGAATGGAATCACATGGAATCATGGAATGGCCTCAAATAGAATCACGATTGTAAAGAATCAAATGGAAACATCTAATGGACACGAATGGAATCATTAACAAATGGAATCGAATGGAGTCATCGAATGAAATCTAATGGACTCATCATCGAATGGAAGAGAATGTAATCATCATCAAATGGAATCGAATGGAATCATTGAATGCACCCGAAAGGAATCATCGAATGGACCCAAAAGGAATCATCATCAAGTGGAATTGAATGGAATCATAGAATGGACTCAATTGAATCTTTGAATGGACTCGAATGGAATTATCCTCGAATGGAATCAAATGGAATCTTTGAATGGACTGGAATGGAGACCTTATCGATTGGAATCGAAGGGAATCACCAAATGGGTTTGAATGGAATCATCGAATAGCTTCGAATGGAATCATAATCGAATGGTATCAAATGGAATCATTGAACGGACTCGAATGGAATCATTGAATGGCCTTGAAAAGACTCATCATCGAGTGGAACCGAATGAAATTATCAAATGGACTCGAATGGAATCATCGAATGGCCTCGAAGGGAATCATCATCGAATGGAATCTAATGGAATCATCAAATGGACTAGAATGGAATCATCATTGAATGGAATGGAATGGAATCATCAACTGGAATAGAATGGAATCATCATCAAATGGAATCAAAAGGAATAATCGTATGAAATCAAATGGAATCATCTAATGGAATCAAAAGGAATCCTCATCGAATGGAATCAAATGGCAACATCATCAAATGAAGTCAAATGAAATCATCAAATGGACTCGAATGGAGTGATCAAATGGACTCGAATGGAATCATCAAATTGAATCTAAAGGAATCATCGAATGGACTCGAATGCAATCATTGATTGGACTCTAATGGAATCCTCATCTAATGGAATCAAACGGAATTATCAAATGGACTCAAATGGAATTATCAAACGCACTCGGATGGAATCATCAAATGGACTCTAATGGAATCATCATAGAATGGAAACGAATGGAATCATCAATTGGACTCGAATGGAATCATCGAATGGACTCGAATGGAATCATCGAATGGAATCTAATGGAATCATCATCGAATGGAATTGAATAGAATCATCAAATGGAATCAAAGGCAATCATCATCAAATAGAATTGAAAGGAATCATCATCAAATGGAATTGAATGGAAACATTGAATAGACTCTAATGGAATCATCATCGAGTGGAAAAGAATGGAATCATCAAACGGAATAGAACGGAATCATCATCGAATGAAATCTAATGCAGTCATCAAATATCATCGAATGGAATCATCATCAAATGGAATCGAATGGAATCATATAATGGACTCAAATGGAATCATCATCGAATGGAATCGAATGAAGTCATGGAATATCATCAAATGGAATCATCATCAAATGGAATCGAATGGAATCATGTAATGGACTCGAATGGAATCATCATTGAATGGAATCGAATGAAGTCATCGAATATCATCAAATGGAATCATCATCAAATGGAATCGAATGGAATCATATAATGGACTCGAATGGAATCATCATTGAATGGAATCAAATGGAATCATCGAATGAAATAGAAGTGAACCATCATCGAATGGAATCGAATGGAAACATCATCGAATGGAATCGAATGTAATCATCATCGAATGGAATGGAATGTAATCATCATCGAATGGAAACAAATGGAGTCGTTGAATGTACTCGAATGGAATAATCAACAAACGGAGTCAAATGGAATCATCGAATTGACTCGAATGGAGTCATCATTGAGTGGAATCAAAAGGAATGATCGAATGGACTTGAATGGAACCATTGAATATACTCGAATGGAATTAACATTGAATGCAATCAAATGGAATCATCGAGTGGACTCGACTAGAATTATCATTTAATGGAATCAAATGGAATCATTGAATGGACTCGACTGGACTCATCATCAAAAGGAATCGAATGGAATCATTGAAAGGAATCGAATGGAATCATCATCGAATGGAATCCAGTGGAATGATCATCGAATGGAATCGAATGGAATCATCATCGAATGGAAACCAATGGAATCATCATCGAATGGAATGGAATAGAGTTATCATCAAATGGAATCGAATGGAATCATCAATGAATGGAATCAAATGGAATCTTCGAATGGAATCTAATGTAATCATCATCAAATGGTACCAAATGGAATCATCATTGAATGGAATTGAATGGAATCATCATGAAATGGAATCGAATGGAGTCATCAAATGGACACGAATGGAATCCTCATCAAATGGAATTGAATGAAATCATCCAATGGACTCGAATGGAATAATCATAGAATGGAATCAAATAGAATCATCATTGAATGGACTCAAATGGAATCATCGAATGGACTCGAATGGAATCATTGAATGGCCTCGAATGCAATTGTCATCAATGGAAATGAACGGAATCATCATCAAATGGAATCAAAAGGTATCATCATTGAAAGGAAATGAATGGGATCATCATGGAATGGAATCGAACGAAGTTATCGAATGGAATCAAATGCAATCATCATCTAAAGGAATTGAACTGAATCCTAGAAGGGAATCGAATGGAATCACCATCGAAAGGATTTGAATGGAGTCATCATCGAATTGAATAGAATGGATCAACGAATTCACTCGAATGGAATAATCAAATGGACTCGAATGGAAGCATTAAATGGAATCGAATGGAATCATTGAATGGACTCGAATGGAATCATCATCGAATAGAATTGAAAAGAATCATCATTGAATGGACTTGAATAGAATCACAAAATGGACTAGAATGGAATCATCAAATGGACTCAAATGCAGTCATCCTCAGTGGAATCGAATATAATCATCATCAAATGGAATGGAATGGAATCATCATCGAATGGTATTGAATGGAATCATCATCAAATGGAATCACATGGAATCATTGAATGGACTCGAATAGAATCATCATCACATGGAATCAAATGAAATCGTCAAATGGAACTAAATGCAATGATCATCGAATGGAATCGAATGGAATGATCAAAATGAATTGAATAGAGTCATCATCGAATGAAATCACATGGAATCATCCAATGGATTCGAAAGTAGTCATCATCGAATGGAATCAGATGGAATAAACGAATGGAATGAAATGGAATCATCATCAAATGGAAACGAATGGAATCATAGAATGGACTCTAATGGAATCATCATCGAATTGAATGTAATGGAATCATCATTGAATGGAATCAAAAGGAATCAGCAAATGGACTCGAATGGAAATGACATCGAATGAAATGAAATGGAATCATCAAAAGGAATCATATGGAATCATCATCGAATGGAATCAAATGTTTTCATAGAATGGTATCAAATGGAATCATCATCAAATTGAATCGAAAGGAAACATGGAATGGATTCAAATAGAATAATTGAATGGACACGAATGGAATCATCATTGAATGGAATCAAATGGAATCATCAAATGGCCTAGGATGGAATCCACATCCAATGAAATTGAATGGGATCATTGAATGGACATGAATGGAATGATCATCGAATGGAATCGAATGGAATCATCATATGGAATCCAAATAATCATTGAATACAATCGAATGGAATCATCGCATGGAATCGAAAGGAATCACCATTGAACAGATTCGAATGGAATCATCATCGAATGGAATCTAATGGAATCATCGAACAGACTCCAATGCAATCATCAAATGTAATCAAATGGAATTGTCATCAAATGAAATAGAATGGGATCATTGATGATTCCATTCAATTCCATTTGATAATGATTCCTTTCGATTCCATTCCGTGATGATTCCATTTTTTTTAATTTGATGATGATTCCATTCGAGTCCATTAGATGATTCCATTTGATTCCATTCGATGATGATTCCATTAGATTCCATTCGATGATTCCATTCGTTTCCATTCGATGATGATTGCATTCACGTCAATTCAATGATTCCATTCGAGTACATTCGATGATTCCACTTGATTCAATTCAATCATTATTCCATTGGAGTCCATTTGGTGATTCCTTTAATTCCACTAGAAGATGACTCCATTCAATTCCATTCAATGATACCATTCGATTCCATTCGTTGATGACTCCATTTGATTCCATTTAATGATTGCATTTGATTCCATTCGATGATGATTCCATTCAATTCCGTTTGATGATTCTATTCGATTCCATTCGAAGACGATTCCATTCGTGTCCATTTGATGATTCCATTCTTTTCCATTCGATGATGATTTCATTCCAGTATATTTGATGATTCCCTTCGAATCCACTCAATGATTATTGCATAAGAGTCCATTTGATGATTCCATTTGATTGCATTCGTTGATGATTCGATTCGATTTCATTAGATGATTCCATTTGATTCCATTCAATGATGATTCTGATCAATTCCATTCGATAATCCATTCGATTCCTTTCGATAATGATTCCATTCGAGAACATTCGATGATTCAATTTGAGTACATTCAATAATTCCATTTGGGTCCTGTCATTGATTGCATTCGTTTCCATTCAATGATTCCATTGGAGTCCATTTGATCATTCTGTTAGAGTCCATTTGATGATGATTTTATTCGAGTCTATTCGATGATTCCATTCAAGTCCATTCAATGATGATTCCATTCGTGTCCATTCAGTTATTCCATTCAATTTCATTCGATGATGATTCCTTTCAAGTCCATTTGATGATTCAATTTGATTCCATTCAATGATGAGTCTATTTGAGTGCATTCAATGATTCCCTTTGATTCCATTCAATTATGATTAATTTTGAGTCCATTCAGTGATTTAATTTGATTCCATTTGATGATGATTCCATTCAAGTCCATTCGATGATTCCATTTGATTCCATTCGATGATGATTCCATTCAAGTCCATTCGATGATTCCATTTCATTCCATTCGATGATGATTCCATTCGAGCCATTCGATGATTCTGTTCGAATCCATTTGATGATTGCTTTTGAATATATTCAATGATGATTCCATTAGGGTCTATTCAATGATTCCATTTGATTCCATTCGATGGTGATTCCATTGTGCTCCATTAGTTAATTCCATTCGATTCCACTCGATGATGATTCCATTTGATTCCATTCAATGATGATTCCATTCGGGTCCGTTAGATGATTCCATTCGATTCCACTCGATGATGATTCCATTCGAGTCCGTTCGATGATTCAATTCAATTCCATTCTCCGATGATTACTTTCGAGTACATTTGATAATTCCACTTGATTCCATATGATGATGACTTCATTTGATTGCATTCGATGATTCCATTCTATTCCATTAGATGATGATTCCATTCGAGTACATTAGATGATTCCATTTGATTCCACTCGATGATGATTCTATTCGTGTCCATTAGGTGATTCCGTTCGATTCCATTTGATGATGATTTTATTCTATTCAATCTAATGATGATTCCATTCTGGTCCATTAGATTATTCCATTCGATTTCATTTGATGATGATTCCATTTGAATCCATTGAGTGATGATTTCATTCGGGTCCGTTAGATTATTCTGTTTGATTCCATTCGATGATTATTCCATTCTATTCCATTCGATGATGATTCCATTTGAGTCCATTAGATGATTCCATTAAATTCCATTAGATGATGATTCCATTTTATTCCATTGAATGATGATTCCATTCGGGTCCGTTAGATTATTCCATTTGATTCCATTCGATGATTATTCCATTCTATTCCATTCGATGATAATTCCATTCGAGTCCATTAGATGATTCCATTACAATCAATTCGATGATTCCATTCGTGTCCATTCGGTGATTCCATTCTACCCCATTCGATGGTGATTCCATTCAACTCTATTCGATGATTCTATTCGAGTCCATTCAATGATTGCTTTCAATTGCATTCGATGATGATTCCACTCGATTCCATTCGATGACGATTCAATTCGATACCATTCAATGATTCCATTCGACTCCATTCGAGTTCATTTGATGATTCCACATGTTTCCATTCGATGATGATTCCATTCCAGTCCATTTGATGATTCCATTTGATTCCATTCGATGATGATTCCATTTGATTCCATTCATTGGTGATTCCATTAAATTCCATTCAATGATTCCATTCGACAATGATTCCATTCGATTCCATTCGATGATGATTCTATTCGAGTGCATTCGATGATTTCATTTGATTCCATTCGATGATGATTCCTTTCCAGTCCATTCGATGGTTCCGCTCAATTCCATTCGATGATGATTCCATTCGAGTCCATTCAGTATCTCCATTCAATTCCATTTGATGGTGATTCAATTCCATTTGATGTTGATTCAATTCAATTTCATTCAATGGTGATAACATTCGATTCCCTTTCATGATTCCATTTGATCCTATTCGATGATTATTTCATTTGATTCCATACAATGATTCCATTTGATTCCATTTGATGATGATTCTGTTCAATTCCATTCGATGATGATTCCATTAGGTCCATTCAATGGTTTCATTCATGTCCATTCAATGATTAAATTAGTTTCCATTCGTTGATGATTCCATTCAATTCCATTCAATGATAATTCCTTTCAAGTCCATTTGATGATTCCAATCAATTCCATTGGATGATAATTCCATTCTTGTCCATTCTATGATTCCATTCGCTTCCATTGGATGATGATCCCATTCGACTCCATTTGATGATTCTATTCAATTCCATTCAATGATTCCTTTCGATTCCATTCGATGACGATTCCGTTTGATTCCATTTGATGATGATTTCATTCTATAGCATTCTTTGATTCCATTTGATGCTTCCATTCGATTCCAGTCTATGGTGATTCCATTCAATTGCATTCGATGTTGATTCCATTCAAGTCCATTCGATGATTCCATTCGATTCCATAAGATGATAATCTCATTCGACTCCATTCGATGATTCTATTCAATTCCATTCAATGATTCCTTTCGATTCCATTCAATGACGATTCCGTTTGATTCCATCTGATGATGATTTCATTCGATAGCATTCTTTGATTCCATTTGATGCTTCCATTCGATTCCAGTCTATGGTGATTCCATTCAATTGCATACGATGTTGATTCCATTCGAGTCCATTCGATGATTCCATTCGATTCCATAAGATGATGATTCCATTCAATTCCATTCAATGATGATTCCCTTTGAGTCCATTCGATGATTCCATTAGATTCCATTCATTGATGATTCCATTCGTGTCCATTTGGTGATTCCATTCGATTTCATATGATGATTTTTCCATTTGATTCCATTCGATGATGATTTCATATGATTCCATTAGATTATGATTCTTTTTGGGTCCATTTGAACATGATTCCATATGATTCCATTGGATGATTCCGTTGGATTCCATTCAATCATTATATTCGATTCCATTCTGTGATGATTCCATTCGAGTCCATTCAATGATACCATTCAAATCCATTCAATGTTGATTACATTAGAGTCCATTCGATGACTCCATGCGATTCCATTTGATGATGATTCAATTCGAGCCCATTCCATGATGATTCCATTCAAGTCCATTTGATGATCACATTCGATATCATTCCATGATGATTCTATGGAAGTCCATTTGATGAGACCATTGGAGTCCATTTGATGATTCCATTAGAGTCTATTTGATGATTCCATTAGACTCCATTCATTGATGATTCCATTTAAGTTCATTCGATGATTCCATTCGAGTCCATTCGATGATTCCATTGGATTCCATTCGATGATGAGTCCGTTTGAATCCATTCAATGAGTCCATTTTATTCCATTCAATGATGAGTCCATTAGATACCACTCAATGATTCCTTTCGATTCCATTCAATGATTTCTTTTGATTCCCTTTGATGGTGACTCCATTGGATTCCATTCTATGTTGATTCCATTTGATCCTATTGGATGATGATTCCATGTGATTCCAGTCGATGATGATTTCATTTGATTCCATTCAATGATTCCATCCAATGCCATTTGATGATGATTCCATTGAATTCCATTCAATGATTCCATTCGATGATGATTGCATTCCAGTCCATTCGATGATGCCATTCAATTCCATTTGATGATGATTCCATTCGAGTCCATTCGATGATTCCTTTCAATTCCATACGATGATTATACCATTTGATTCCATTAGATGATGATTCCATTCGTTTCCATATGATGATTCCATTCAATTCCATTTGATGAGGATTCTATTCAACTCCATTTGATGATTCCATTTGATTCCATATGATGATGATGCCATTTGATTCCATTAAATGATCCCATTAAATTTCATTCAATGATTCCATTTGTTTCCACATGATGATCATTCCATTCGATTCCATTAAATGATCCCATTAAATTCCATTCAATGATTCCACTTGATTCCATTCGATGATGATGCCATTTGATTCCATTTGATGATGGTCCCATTGGATTCCATTAGATGATTCCATTTGATTCCATTTGATGATGGTCCATTGGATTCCATTAGATGATTCCATTCAATTCCATTCGATGATGATTCCATTCAATACCATTCGATAATGATTTCATTTGATTCCATTGTATGATAATTCCATTCGAGTCCATTCTATGATGTCCTTTGATTTCATTCGATGATGATTCCTTTCGATTCCATTCAATGATGATTCCATTCAATTCCTTTCGATGATGATTCCTTTCGAGTCCATTCAATGATGATTCCATTCGGGTCCATGCGATGATTTCATTTGATTTCATTCGATGATGATTCCATGGGAGTCCATTTGATGATTCCATTCGAATCCATTCAATGATTTCATGTGATTCCAATCGATGATGATTCCTTTCAAGTCCGTTCGAAATTTCCACTCGATTCCATTTGATGATGTTTCCATTTGAGTACATTCGATTATTCCATTCAATTCCGTTTGATGATGATTCCATTTGATTTCATTCAATGGTGATTCCATTCAATACCATTCGATCATTCCATTTGATTCCATTCAATGATGATTTCATTAGATTCCATATGATGATTCAATTTGATTCCTTTTTATGATAATTCCGTTCTTTTCCTTTTGATGATTCCATTCTATTACTTTTGAAGATTCCATTCTATTCCATTCATTGATGGTTCCATTCGATTCCATTCAATGGTGATTCCATTCGATGATGATTCCATTCGATCCCATTCGATGATGATTCCATTCGATTCCATTCAATGATTCCCTTCAATTCCATTCGATGATGATTCCATTCGTTTTCATTCGATGATTTTATTCGATTCCAAATGATGATGATTCCATTCGATTGCTTTCGATTATTCTATTTGTTTCCACTTGATGATGATTCCATTCGATTCCATTCGATTATTCCATTCAATTCCATTTGATGATGATTCCATTCGAGTTCATTGGAGGATTCCATTTGATTCCACTCAGTGATGATTCCATTCATCTCCATTTAATGGTTCCATTCGATTCAATTCCATGATGATTCCATTCGTGTCTGTTCATTGATTCCATTCGATTCCATTAGAGGATTATTTTATTTGAATCCGTTAAATGATTTCATTTGATTCTATTCGATAATGATTCCTTACCTGTCCATTTGAAGATTTCACTCAATTCCATTCGATGATGATTCCATTCGAGTCCATTCGATGATTCCATTCAATTCCATTCAATGGTGATTCATTTCGATTTCATTCAATGGTGATTCCATTTGATTCCGTTTCATGATTACATTCTATTCCATTTGATGATGATTTCATTCGATTCCATAAGATGATTCTATTCAATTCCATTCGATGATGATTCCTTTTCATTCCATTCGATGATGATTCCATTCGTGTCCATTCAATGATTTCATTCAAGTCCATTCAATTATTCCATTATTTTCTATTCACTGATGATTTCATTCAAGTCCATGCGATGATTCCATTCCATTGCATTCTATGATGATTCCTTTCGAGTCCATTCGATGATTCCATTCGATTCCATTTGATGATGATTCCATTCGAGTCCATTTGATGATGATTCCTTTCGATTCCATTCAATGATGACTCCATTCGATTCCATTTGCTTATGATTCCTTTTGATTCCATTCGATGATGATTCCCTTCGATTAAGATTCCATTGTATTCCATTCGATGATGATTCCTTTCAATTCCATCCAATGATGATTCCATTTGATTCCATTTGATGATGATAGGATTCGTTCCCATTCGATGATGATTTCCTTCATTTCAATTCAATGATGATTCCACTCAAGTCCATCTGGTAGTTCCATTCGATTCCATTTGATGAACATACCATTCAAGACCATTGGTGATCTCATTTGTGTTAATTCAATGATTCCATTAATTGGTATTCGATGATGATTCCATTGAAGTCCATTCAATGATTCCATTTGATTCCGTTAGATGAAGATTCCATTTGCGTTCATTCGATGATTCTTTCCAATTGCATTCGATGAATCCTTTCGATTCCATTAGATGATGATTCCATTCGATACCTTTCTTAGATGATTCCATTCAATAGCATTCTATGATTCCATTCGATTCTATTTGATGATTCCCTTCAATTCCATTCTATGATGATTCCATTCTAGTCAATTTGACTATTCCACTTGATTCCATTTGATGATGATTCCATTTGATTCCATTTGTTGATGAATCCATTTGATTCCTTTCGAGAATGTTTCTACTCAACTCCATTTGATGATTCTATTTGATTCCAATTGATGATGATTCCATTCAATTCCATTTGATGACTCCATTCGAGTCCATTTGATGATGATTCCATTCGATTACATTCAAAGAATACCTTTCAATACCATTCGATGATGATTCCATTCAATTCTATTAGAAGATGATGCCATTTGATACCATTCTATGATTCCTTTTGATTCCATTAGATAATGGTTCATTTTGATTCCATTCAAAGATTCCATTTGATTCCATTCGATGATTCTGTTCGATTCCATTCGATGATGTTTCATTTTGATTCTATTCAATGTTTCCATTTGATTCCATTCGATGATGATTATATTCGATGCCATTCAATGATGATTCCATTCGATTCCATTCGAGGATTCCATTCGAATAGATTTGATGGTGATTCCATTCGATTCCATTTGATGATGATTCCACTCGCGTCCATTCAATGCTTGCATTTGAGTCCATTTGATGATTTCATTAGAGTCCATTTGATTATTTCTTTCAGTTCCATTCAGTGATGATTCCGTACAATTCCTTTTGATGATGATATCATGTGATTCCATTCGATGATTATTCCTTTCATTTCCATTTGATGATGATTCCATTAGATTCCATTCAATGATGATTCCATTCAAATATATTCGATGATTCCACTTGATTACATTCAATGATGATTCTGTGCAAGTACATTCGATTATTCCATTTGATTCCATTCAATGATGATTACAATCATTGGTGATTCCATTCGATTCTATTCCATTATTCCATTACTTTCCATTCGACTATAATTTCACTCGATTGTATTCGATGATTCCATTCGATTCTGTTCAAACATGATTCCATTTGATTCCCTTTGATGATGATTCCATTCACGTCATTCAATGATTCCTTTAGATTCCATTTGATGAAGATTCCATTCGGGGCCATTCGATAATTCTATTCGATGATGATTTCATTCGGTTCCATTCGGTGATTTCTTATGATTCCATTCGATGAAGATTCCATTTGTGTCCATTCAATGATTCCATTCGATTCCATTTGATGATGATTCCATTTGAGTCCATTCGATGATTCCATTCTATTCCTTGGGATGATGATTCCATTTGATTCATTTTGATAGTGATTCCACTCGATTCAATTCGATGATGATTCCATTGAATTCCGTTTGATGATTCCATTCCATTCCATTCGATGATGATTCCATTCAAGTCCATTTGATGATTCCATTTGATTCCATTCAATGATGATTCCATTCGAGTCCATTCGATGATACCATTTGATTCCTTTCGATGATGATTCCATTCGAGTGCATTCCATGATTCCATTCATTTCCGTTCGATGATGATTCCATTCAGTTCCATTCATTGATGATTCCTTTTGGTTCCATTCAATGATGATTCCTTTCAATTACATTTGTTGATGATTCCATTCGATTCCATTGGATGAGGATTCCAATCAATGATGACTCCATTCAATTCCATTAGATGATGATTCCTTTTGATGATTATTCCATTCAATTCCATTCGATGATTATTACCTTCGATACATTTTGATGATGATTCCATTCAGTTAAATTCAATGATGATTCCACTCAAGTCCATTTGATGATTCCTTTGGACTGCATTCGATCATTCCTTTCGAGTCCATTCAAAGGTTCCATTAGTTTCCATTAGATGATGACGCCATTTGAATCCATTCCATGATTGCATTCAATTCCATTTTATGATGATTCCATTCGAATCCACTTGATGATTCCATTCGATTCCACTCGAAGATGATTCCATTCAATTCCATTCGATGATGATTCCATTTGATGCCATTTGATGATGATTCTATTCTTGTACATTCGATGATTATTCCATTTGAGTACATTTGATGATTCCATTTGATTCCATTCGATGATGATTCCATTCGATTCCATTCGATAGTGATTCCATTTGATTCCATTTGATGATGACTCGTTTTGATTCCATTTGATGATTCCATTCGATTCCATTAGAGTCCATTCGAGTCCATTCGATGTTTTATTTTGATTCCATACTTTTATTCAATTCCATTCCATTGGATGATGATTCCATTCGAGTCCATTCAATGATTACATTCTATTCCATTTGATGATTCCATTCGATTCCATTTGATGGCGATTCCATTCAAGTCCATTCGATGATTCCATTCGATTCCATTTGATGTTCCTTCCATTCGAGTCCACTCGATGATTCCATTCGATATCACTTGATGATGATTCCGTTCGATTCCATTCGATGATTATTCCATTCGATTATATTCGTTGATGATTCCATTCGTGTCAATTGGAAGATTATTCCATTCCACTTCATTCAATGATTCCATTCGATTCCATTCGATGATGATTCCATTTGAGTCCATCCAACGATTGCACTCTATTCCATTCAATGATTTCATTCAAGTCCATTCAATGATTCCGTTACTTTCCATTCAATGATGAGTCCATTTGAGTCCATTCGATGATTCCATTTGATTCCAATTGATGATGATTCCATTTGAGTCCACTCGATGATACCAATTGATTCCACACAATGATGATTCCATTCAATTTCATTCGATTATGATTCCATTTGAGTCCATTCAATGATTCCATTTGAGACCATTCAATGATTCCATTAGTTTCCATTCGATGATGATTCCATTCGAGTCCATTTGATGATTCTGTTTGATTCCACTCGATGATGATTCTGTTCGATTGCATTTGATGATGATTCTATTCGATTCCATTTGATAATGATTCCATTCGAGTCCATTAGACATTTATTTCATTCGAGTTTATTTGATGATTCACTTTGATTCCATTCGGTGATGATTCCATTGTATTAAATTCGATTATTCCATTTCATTGCAATCGATGATGATTCCATTCGAGTCCATTTGATGATTCCATTCGATTCCATTCGATGATGACTTATTTCGAGTGTGTTCGATTATTCCATTGGATTCCATTTGATGATGATTCCATTCGAATCCATTTGAAGATTCCATTTTATTCCATTCGATGATTCCATTCGATTTCATTCGAAGATGATTCCTCTCCTTTCCACTCAATGATGATTCCTTTTGATTCCATTCGATGATGATTCCATTTGATTCCATTCAATGATGATTCCATTAGATTCCATTCGATCATGATTCCTTTTGATGCCATTCGATGATGATTCCTCTCGACTCCATTTGATGATTCCATTCCATTCCATTTGATGATGATTCCATTCGCTTTCATTTGATGATGATTCCACTCGAGTCCATTCGATGACTCCATCCTATTCCATTAGATGATGATTCCATTCGATTCCATTTGATGATGATTCCTTTCATGTCCATTTGATGATACTATTCATTTCCATTCAGTGATTGCTATTGATTCCATTCAATGACAATTATATTTGATTCCATTTGATGATGATTCAATTTAATACCATTCTATGATTCCATTCAATTCCATTGGATTTTGTTTCAATTCGATTACGTTCGATTATTCTATTCGATTCCATTCGATGATGATTATTTTCAATTACATTCAATGATTCTGGTAGATTATATTTGATGACGATTCCATTCGATTCCATTCAGTGATGATTGCATTCGAGTCCATTCAATGGTGATTCCATTCAATTCCATTCAAAGATTCCATTCGTTTCCATTGGATGATGATTGCATTTGATTCCATTAGATGATTCCCTTCGATTCCAGTCAAGGTTGATTCCATTCGAGTCCATTTGATATTTCCATTCGCATCCATTCTCTGATGATTCCATTCGAGTCCATTCAATGATTCCATTCAATTCCAGTTAATGATGATTCTATTCGATTCCATTCCATGATTCCATTGGATTCCATTTGATGATGATTCCATTTGATTCCATTCAATGATTCCATTTGATTCCATTACATGATGATTACTTTCATGTCCATTCGATGATTCCATTCAATTCCATTCTATGATAATTCCATTCGAGTCCATTCGATGATTCTACACGATTCCATTTGATGATGACTCCATTCGAGTCCATTCAATGATTGCTTTCGAGTGTATTCAATGATTGCATTCGATTCCATTCGGTGATGATTCCATTGGAGTCCATTCGATAATTCCATCTGCTTCCATTCGACGATGACTTCATTCATTTCCATTCTATGATGATATCTATGAATTACATTCGATGACTCCATTTGATTCCATTCAATGATGATTCCATTCAATTCCATTCGATGATTATTCCTTTCTATTCCATTTGATGATGCTTCCATTCAAGTCCATTCGATGATCCCATTCAATTCCATTCGATGATGATTCCATTCGAGTGCATTTGATGATTCCTATCGATTCCACTCCATGATGATACCATTCAAGTCCATCTGATTACTCTATTCGATTCCATTCTATAATGATTCCGTTCAAGTCCATTTTATGATTCGATTCAAGTCCTTTCAATGATTCCTTTCGATTCCATCCGATGATCATTCCATTCGAGTCCATTCAATGATTCCATGGAAGTCCGTTTGATGATTCCTTTCAATTCCATTTGATGATGATTCCATTCGAGTCCATTCGATGATTCCATTTGATTTCATTCAATGATGATTCCATTCGAATCCATTGGATGATTCCATTCGATTTTATTCGCTGATGATTCCTTTCAAGTCCAATTGAGGATTCCATTCAAGTCCATTCGTTGATTCCTTTTGATTTCACTTGATGTTGATTCCATTTGTTTGCATTCGATGACTCCATTTAGGTGCGTTCCATGATTCCATTGAATTCCATTCAATGATGATTCCATTCAAGCTCATTTGATGATTCCATTTGATTGATTTAATTCGATGATGATTCCATTCGATTCTCTTCGATGATTCCATTCAAGTTCATTCGATGATGATTCCATTCGAGCTCATTCGATGATTCCATTCGAGTCCATTTGATGACTCCACTTGGTTCCATTCGATGATGATACTATTGGATTCCATTTGCTGATGATTCCATTTGATTCCATTCAATGATGATTCCATTCAGTTGCATTCGATGATGATTTAATTCGATTACATTTGATGATTCTATTTGATTCCATTCAATGATGATTCAATTCTAGTACATTCGGTGATTCAATTCGACTCCATTAGATGATGATTCCATTAGGTGCTATCCGATGATTCCATTCAATTCCATTTGATGATGATTCCATTCGAGTCCATTCGATGATTCCATTCAACTCCATTCGATGATGATTCCATTTGTCTCCATTCAATGATTCCATTTGAGTCCATTCGATTATTCCATTTGATTCCATTTGATTATGATGCCATTCGATGCCATTCGATGATTCCATTCGATTCCATTCAATGATGATTCCATTCGTGTCCATTCGATGATTCCTTTCTATTCCATTTGATGATGATTCCATTCGAGTCCATTCAATGATTGCATTCAATTCCATTTGATGATAATTCCATTCTAATCCATTTGATGTTTCCATTGAATTCCATTTGATGATGACTGAATTCAGTTCCATCTGATGTTGATTCCAACAGATTCCATTCGATTTCTCCATTTGATTCCATTCGTTGATGATTCCAGTCATTTCCATTCGATAATGATTTCATTAGATTCCATTCGATGATGATTACACTGGATTCCATTCAATGATGATTCCATTCGATTCCATTCAATGGTGATTCCATTCGGGTCCATTCGATGATTCAATTCGATTCCATTTAATGATGATTCCATTTGAGTACATTCAATGATTCCATTCAAGTACATTCAATGATTCCTTTCGATTCCATTCAATGATAATTCCATTCTAGTGCATTCGATGATTCCATTCTATTCCACTTGATGATAATTCAATTCAAGTACATTCCATGATTCCATTCGATTCCATGTGATGATGATTGCATTGATTCCATTCGATGATTCCATTTGATTCCATTCAATGATGGCTGCACTCGGTCCATTCCATGAGGATTCCAACGGACTCCATTTTATGACTCCATTTAATTCCATTGATTGATTATTCCATGCAATTCCATTCGATGATGATTCCATTCAATTCCATTCCATGATGATTCCATTCAATTCCATTCAATGATTCCATTTGATTCCATTCTTTGATGATTCCATTTGAGTCCATTCAATGATTCCATTTGATTCCATTTGATGATGATTCCATTCGAGTCCATTTGATGATTCCATTTGAGTCCATTCAATGATTCCATTTGATTCCATTTGATGATGATTCCATTCGAGTCCATTTGATGATTCCATTTGAGTCCATTTGATGATGATTCCATTCGAATAAATTCAATGATTCCATTCGATTCAATTTGGTGATGATTCCATTGAATTCCATTCGATGATTCCATTCAATTCCATTCGATGTTGATTTTATTCGTGCCTATTAGATGACTTCACACGATTCCATTAGATGTTATTTCCATTCGAGTCCATTTGATGATTCCATTCGAATCCATTAGATGATGATTCAATTCTTTTCCATTCATTGGTGATTCCATTCAATTCCATTCTTTGATTCCATTCCATTCCATTCGACCGTGAGTCCATATGATCCCATTCGATGATTCCACTCTATTCCACTTGACGATGATTCCATTTGATTTGATTCAGTGATTCCATTTGATTCCATTCGACAATGATTACCTTCGATTAAATTTGATGATTCCATTCATTTCCATTCGATGATGAATCCTTTCAATTCCATTTGATGATTCCATTTGATTCTATTTGAGGATTCCTTTCGATACCATTAGATGATTATTCCATTTGAGTCCATTAGAAGATTTCATTCGAGTCCATTCAATGATTCCATTCTTGTCCATTTGATGATTCAATTCAATACCATTCAATGATGATTCCATGAGAGTCCATTTGATGATTCCATTCGAGTCCATAGGATAATTCAATTCGTGTCCATTCAATGATTCCATTCGATTCCATTTGATGATTCCATTCAGGTCCATTTGATCATTACATTCGAGTCCATTCAGTGATTGCATTCCATTCCTTTTGATGATGATCCCATTTGATTCCATTTGGTGTTGATTCCAATCAATTCCATATGACGATGATTCCATTCGAGTACATTCTATGATTCCATTCGATTCCATTCGATGATGATTCCATACGAGCCCATTCAATGATTCCATTCGAGTCCCTTCGTTGATTCCATCCGATTCCATTTGATGATGATTCCATTCGAGTCCATTTGATGATTCCATTTGATTCCATTCGATGATTCCATTGGATTCCGTTCGATGATAATTCCATTCGAGTCCATTCGATGATGATTCCATTTGATTCCATTCGATGATTCTGTTCGATTCCACTCGATGATTCCCTTTGAATCCTTTTGATGATTATTCCATTTGATTCCATTCGATGATGATTCCATTTGATTCCATTCGATGATGACTGCATTCGTTTCTTTTTGATGATTTTTCCATTTGATTCCATTCGATGATGATTCCATTTGATTCCATTCGATGATGACTGCATTCGTTTCCATTCGATGATGATTCCAACGGATTCCATTTGATTTCTCCATTCAATTCCATTCGTTGATGATTCCATTCAATTCCATTAGATGATGATTTCATTAGTTTCCATTCGATGATGATTCAATTTGATTCCGTTCTATGATGATTCCATTCAATTCCATTAAATGATGTTTCCATTAGAATCCATCGATGAGTCCATTTGATTCCCTTTGATGATGCTTCCATTTATATCCAATCGATGATAGCATTCGAGTCCATTCCATGATTCCATTCAAGTCCATTTAATGATTCCATTGGATTCAATTCGATGATGATTACATTGGATTCCATTCTATGATTCCATTCGATTCCATTCGATGATGATTCCATTTGAGTACATTCGATGATTCCATTTGATTTCATTTGATGATGATTCCATTCGACTCCATTCGATGATTACATTCTATTCCATTTGATGATGATTCCATTCGAGTCCATTTGAGGATTCCTTTCGAGTCCATTTAATGATTCCATTGGATTCAATTCGATGATGATTACATTGGATTCCATTCTATGATTCCATTCGATTCGTTTTAATGATGACTCCATTCGATTCCATTCAATTATTCCATTCAATTTCATTCGATGTTTCTATTTGATTTCAATGGATGACGATTCAATTCTATTCCATTCGATGATTCCATTCTATTCAATTCAATGATGATTCCATTCAATTCCATTCGATCATGATTCCATTCGATTCCATTCGATGATGATTCCATTTGATTCCATTCGATGATGATTCCATTCGATTCCATTCGATGATGATTCCATTCTATTCCATTCAATGATAATGCAATCCTATATCATTGTATGATTCCATTCGATTCCATTCGATGATGATTCCATTCGATTGCATTTGATGATGAATTCAATCGAGTCCTTTCAAAGATTCCATTCGATTCCATTCGATGATTATTCCATTAGTGTCCATTCGATGATTCCATTCCATTCCATTTGCTGATGATTCCATTCGATGCCATTCGATACTTTCATTTGATTCCATTCGATGATGATTCCATTCGAGTCAGTTTGATGATTTGATTAGTTTCAATTTGATGATGATTCCATTCAAGTCCATTGGATGATTTGATATGATTCCATTCGATGACGATTCCATTCGAGTCCATTTGATGATTCCATTCAATGATGATTCAACTCGAGTCCACTCAAAGATTCCATTCGAGTTCATTCACTTATTTCGTTAGATTCAATTCATTGATGATTCTATTCGATGCCATTCCATGATTCCATTTGATTCCTTTCGATCATGTTTCAATTTGAGTCCATTCGATCATTCCATTCAATTCTATTCAATGATGATTCCATTCTTGTCCATTTGATGATTCCATTCTATTCAATTTGATGATGATTCCATTCGAGCCCATTCGATGATTCCATTTGAGTCCTTTCGTTGATACCATCTGATTCCATTTGATGATGATTCCATTCGAGTCCCTTTGATGATTCCATTTGATTTCATTCGATGATTCCATTTGAGTCCATTCGGTTATTCCATTCAACTCCATTCGATGATTCCTTTTGATTCCATTTGATTATTCCATTTGAATCCATTTGATGATTTTTTTTGATTCCATTCGATGGTAATTCCATTCGAGTCCATTGGATGATGATTCCATTTGATGCCATTGGTTTTTTCTGTTTGATTCCATTCGATGATTCCCTTTGATTCCTTTTGATGATGATTAAATTCAATTCTGTTCGATGAGGTTTCCATTCGATTCCATTCGATGATGACTGCATTCAAATCCATTCCATGATGACTGCATTCGAATCCATTCCATGATGATTCCAACGGATTGCATTCAATTTCTCCATTCGATTTCATTTGGTGATGATTCCATTCGATTCCATTAGATGATGATTCATTAGTTTCCATTCGATGATAATTCCATTCGATTCCATTCAAGGATGATTCAATTTGATTCCATTCAATGATGGTTCTATTCGATGCCATCAATTATTTTAATGGATTACATTTGTTGATGATTTCATTCGTGTTCATTCAATGATTCCATTCGATTTCATTCGAAGATATAAACTTTCGGGTCCATTTCATGATTCCATTCAAGTCCATTTGATGATTCCTTTCAATTCCATTTGATAATGATTCCATTCGAGTCCATTCAATGATTCCATTCGAATCCATTAGATAATGTTTCCATTTGAGTGTATTCGATGATTCCTTTGATTTCATTCGATGATGATTCCATTTGATTCCATTCGATGATTCCATTCTATTCCATTCGTTGATGATTCACTTGGAGTCCATTTGATGATTCCATTCGAGTCCATTTAATGATTCCATTGGGTTCAATTCAATGATTATTACATTGGATTCCATTCTATGATTCCATTCGATTCCATTCATTGATGATTCCATTCGATGATGATTCCATTCCATTTCATTCGATGATTGTATTCAATTCCATTCGATAATGATTCAATTCTATTTCACTGAATGATTCTATTCAATTCCATTCGATGATGATTCCATTCGATTCCATTTGATCAAGATTCCATTCGATTCCATTCGATGACAACTGCATTCGGTTCCATTCGATGATGATTCCAACGAATTCCATTCGATTACTCCATTCTATTCCATTTGGTGATGATTCCATTCAATTACATTAGATGATGATTCCATTAGTTTCCCTTGATAATTCCCTTGATAATTCCACTCAATTCCATTCAATGACGGTCCTATTCGACTTCATCGATGATTTTATTGGATTACATTTGCTGATGATTCCATTCATGTCCATTCGATGTTTCCATTCGATTTCATTCAAAGATGATAACATTCGAGTCCATTCAATGATTCCATTCGAGTCCATTTGGTGATTCCTTTCAATTCCAACTGATGATGATTCCATTTGAGCCCATTCAATGATTCCATTTGATTCCATTTGATGATGATTCCCTTCGAGTGTATTCAAAGATTCCATTTGATTTCATTCAATGATGATTCCATTTGATTACATTCAATGATTCCATTCTATTCCATTCGATGATGATTCCATTCGGGTCCATTTGATGATTCAATTCGAGTCCGTTTAATGATTCCTTTGGGTTCAATTCGATGATGATTATTTTGGATTCCATTCTATGATTCCATTCGATTACTTTCATTGATGTTTCCATGCAATTCCATTCGATGATGATTCCTTTCGATTTCATTTGATGATTGTATTCAATTCCATTTGATGATGACTCAATTCTATTTCATTGGATGATTCCATTCGAATCCATTCAATGATGATTAATTTCAATTCCATTTGATGATGATTGCATTCGATTCCATTTGACAATGATTCAATTCTATTCCATTGGATGATTCCATTCTATTCCATTCGATGATGATTCCATTCAATTCCATTCAATCATGATTCCATTCGATTCCATTTGATGATGATTCCCTTTGATTCCATTGGATGATGATAACTTTCTATTTTATTGGATGATTCTATTCAATTCAATTTGATGATGATTCATTTCTATTCCATTGGATTATTCCATTCGATTCCATTTGATGATGATACCGTTCTACTACATTTGATGATGATTCCATTTGATTGCATTCGATGATGATTTCATTCGAGTCCATTCGAAGATTCCATTCGATTCCATTCAATGATGATTTTATTCGAGTCCATTCGATGATTCCATTCCAATCCATTTGATGATGATTCCATTTGATGCCATTCGATGCTTCCTTTTGATTACTTTCAATGATGATTCCATTTGAGTCCATTCGATGATTCCATTAGAATCCATTTTATGATGATTGCATTCGGGTCCACTGGATGATTCCATTCGATTCCATTCGATGATGATTCCATTCGAGTCAATTCGATGATTCCATTCGATGATGATTCCATTCAAGTCCATTCTATGATTCCTTTCTAGTCCATTCGATTATTTCCTTAGATTCCATTCATTGATGATTCTATTCGATGCCATTCCATGATTCCATTTGATTCCATTCAATGATTTTCCATTCGAGTCCATTCGATGATTCCATTCAATTCCATTCGATGATGATTCCATTCAAGTCCATTTGATGATTCCGTATGAATCCATTCGATGATGATGCCATTTGAACCCATTCTATGAGTACATTTGATTCCATTTGTTGATGATTCCATTCTATTCCATTAGATGATTCCATTCGATTCTATTCAATGATGATTCCATTATTCTCCATTTGATGATTCCATTTGATTCTGTTGGATGACAATTTCATTCGGGTCCATTCGATGATTCCTTTCGATTCCATTTGATGATCATTACATTCAATTCAGTGATCCCATTGGATTCCATTCAATGATGATTCCATTCGATTCCACTCCATGAGTATTCCATTCGTTTCCCTGTGATGATGATTCCATTACATTCCATTCGATGATTCCATGCGATTCCATTTCTTGATGATTGCTTTTGTCTCCATTTGATGATTATTTGATTCAATTCAATTCGATGATGCTCCCATTGGATTTCTTTCGATGATACTATTTGATTCGATCTGATTATAATTCCATTCTTTTCCAATAGATGATTCTGTTCGATTCCATCCTATGATTATTCTATTTGATTCTATTTGATGATGATTCCATTCAATTCCATTTGATGATGATTCCATTTGATGCCATTCGATGCTTAAA
The DNA here is from genome assembly GCF_029289425.2 of Pan paniscus. NCBI lineage: Eukaryota > Metazoa > Chordata > Mammalia > Primates > Hominidae > Pan > Pan paniscus. The sequence continues at coordinate 54,584,338 of NC_073267.2, read as the reverse complement.
TTTGATTCCATTCGATGATGATTCCATTAGAGTCAATATGATGATTCCATTAGTTTCCATTTGATGATGATTCCATTCGAGTCCATTGGAAGATTCAATTCTATTCCATTTGTTGATGATTCCATTCGAGTCCATTCGATGATTCCATTCAATTATGATTCCATTCAAGTCCATTCGATGATTCCATTCGAGTCCTTTTGATTATTCCATTAGATTCCATTCATTGGTGATTCTATTCGATGCCATTCCATTATTCCATTTGATTTCATTCGATTATGTTTCATTCGAGCCCATTCAATCTTTCCATTCGATTCTATTCAGTGATAATTCCATTCTTGTCCATTCGATGATTCCGTTCTATTCCATTCGATGTTGATTCCATATGAACCCATTCGATTATTCCATTTGAGTCCCTTCATTGATTCCATCCGATTCCATTTGATGATGATTCTATTAGAGTCCATTCGATGATGCCTTTTGATTCCATTCAGTGATTCCATTTCAGTCCATTCGATTATTCCATTTGACTCCATTCTATGATTCCATTCAATTCCATTCGATGGTAATTCCATTCGAGTACACTCGATGATGATTCCATTTGATTCCATTCGATGTTTCCGTTTGATTCCATTCGATGATTCCCTTCGATTCCTTTTGATGATGATTCCATTTGATTACGTTTGATTAGGATTCCATTCGATTCCATTCAATGATGACTGCATTCGATTCCATTCGATGATGATTCCAACGAATTCCATTCGATTACTGTATTCGATTCCATTCAGTATTATTCCATTCGATTCCAGTAGATGATGACGCCATTAGTTTCCTTTCAATGATAATTCCATTTAATTCCATTCAATGATGATTCCATTCAATCCCATTCAATGAAGGCTCTATTCGATTCCATTGATGATTTTATTGAATTACATTTGATGATGATTCCATTCGTGTCCATTTGAAGATTCCATTCGATTTCATTTGAAGATGATAACATTCAAGTCCATTCAATGATTCCATTCGAGTCCATTTGATGAGTCCTTTGAATTCCAATCGTTGATTATTCCATTCGAGTCCATTCAATGATTCCATTCAATTCCATTGGAGTGCAATCAATGATTCCATTTCATTTCATTCAGTGATGATTCCATTCGATTCCGTTCAATGATTCCATTCTATTCCATTCGATGTTGATTCCATTTGGGTCCTTTTGATGATTCCATTCGAGTCCATTTAATAATTCCATTGGGTTCAATTCGATGATGATTATATTGGATTCCATTCTATGATTCCATTTGATTCTGTTCATTGATGATTCCATGCAATTCCTTTTGATAATGATTCCATTCGATTTAATTTGATGATTGTATTTGATTCCATTTGATGATGATTCAATTGTGTTACATTGGATGATTCCATTCGATTCCATTAGATGATGATTAAATTCTATTCAATACGATGATAATTCCATTCAATTCCATTTGATGACGATTCAATTCTATTCCATTGGATGATTCCATTCTATTCCACTCAATGATGATTCCATTCAGTTCCATTCGATCATGATTCCATTCGATTCCATTCAATGATGATTCCATTCAGTTCCATTAGATCATGATTCCATTCGATTCCATTTGATGGTGATTCCCTTTGATTCCATTCAATGATGATTCCATTCGATTTTATTGTATGATTCTATTCAATTCCATTCGATGATGATTCAATTCTATTCCTTTGGAAGATTCCATTCGATTCCATTTGATGATACCATTCGATTACATTCGATGATGATTCCATTCGATTGCATTCGATGATGATTTCATTCGAGTCCATTCAAAGATTCCATTCGATTCCATTCAATGACGATTCCATTCGGGTACATTCGATGATTCGATTCCACTCCATTTGATGATGATACCATTCGATGCCATTCAATGCTTCCTTTGGATTCCTTTCGATGATGATTCCATTCGAGTCCATTCGATGATTCAATTAGAATCCATTTGATGATGATTCCATTCGAGTCCATTTGATGATTCAATTAGAATCCGTTTGATGATGATTCCATTCGAGTCCATTCAATGATTCCAAACGATGATGATTCCACTCGAGTCCATTCGATGATTGCTTTTGAGTCCATTCGATTATTCCCTTAGATTCCATTCATTGATGATTCTATTCAATGCCATTCCATGATTCCATTTGATTCCATTCGATGATGATTCCATTCGAGTCCATTTGATGATTCCGTACGATTCCATTCGATGATGACTCCATTCGAACCTATTCCATGAATACATTCGATTCCATTCAATGATGATTCCATTCGATTTCATTGGATGATTCTATTCAATTCCATTTGATGATGATTCAATTCTATTCCTTTGGATGATTCCATTCGATTCCATTTGATGATACTACTCGATTACATTTGAAGATGATTCCATACAATTGCATTCGATGATGATTTCATTCGAGTCCATTCAAAGATTCCATTCGACTCCATTCAATGACGATTCCATTCGAGTACATTCGGTGATTCCATTCCATTCCATTCCATTTGATAATGATTCCATTCAATGCCATTCAATGCTTCCTTTTGATTCCTTTCAATGATGATTCCATTCAAATCCATTCGATGATTCCATTAGAATCCATTTGATGATGATTCCTTTCGAGTCCATTTGATGATTCCATTCGATGATGATTCCACTCGAGTCCACTCGATGATTGCTTTCGAATCCATTCGATTATTCCCTTAGATTCCATTCATTGATGATTCTATTCAATGCCATTCCATGATTCCATTTGATTCCATTCAATGATGATTCCATTCGAGTCCATTTGATGATTCCATATGATTCCATTCGATGATGATTCCATTCGAACCTATTCCATGAATACATTCGATTCCATTCGATGATGATTCCATTCTATTCCATTCGATGATTCCATTCGATGATTCCATTCGATTCTATTCAATGATGATTCCATTCTTCTGCGTTCGATGATTCCATTTGATTCTGTTGATTGATGATTCCATTGGAGTCCAGTCAATGATTCCCTTTGATTCCATTCGATGATCATTCCATTCAATTCAGTGATCCCATTGGATTCCACTCGATGAGGATTCCACTCCATTCCAATCCCTGATTATTCCATTTGTTTCCCTGAGATGATGATTCCATTACATTCCATTCGATGATTCCATGCGATTCCATTTCTTGATGATTCCATTCACTTCCATTCGATGATTATTCCATTCGATTACATTCGATGATGCTCCCATTGGATTTCTTTCAATGATAATATTTGATTGGATCTGATGATGATTCCATTCTATTCCATGAGATGATTCCATTCGATTCCATTCTGTGATTATTCTACTTGATTCCATTTGATGATGATTCCATTTGATTCCATTCGATGTTGATTCCATTCAATGCCATTCGATGATTCCATTCAATTCCATTCGATGATTATTCCATTCGAGTCCATTCAATGATTGCATTCAATTCCATTTGATGATGATTGCATTCGAGCCCATTCGATGTTTCCATATGATTTCATTCGATGATGATTCCATTTGATTGCATTCGACGATTCCATTCGATTCCATTCAATTATGATTCCATTCGAGTCCATTCAATGATTCCATTCGATTCCATTTGATGATGATTCAATTCGAATCTATTAGATGATTCCATTCAGTTCCATTTCATAATGATTCCATTGCATTCCATTTGATAATTGCATTTGATTCCATTCATTGACGATTCCATTCGATTGCTTTCGATGATGGTTGCATTCAATTCCATTGGTTGATGATTCCATTAGATTCCATTCAGTGATGGTTCCATTCGACTCCATTCAATGATGATTCCCTTCGATTTCATTCAGTGATTCTATTTGTTTCCATTCGATGATGACTCCATTCTATTGCAATCGATCATTCCTTTTGATGCCATTCGATGATTACATTCGATTCCATTCGATGATGATTTCATTATATTCCATTTGATGATTGCATTTGATTCCATTCATTTCCATTCAATGATGTTTCCATTCATGTCCATTCGTTGATTCCATTTGATTGCATTCGAAGATGATTCCATTAGCGTCCATTATATGATTCCATTCGATTCCATTTGATGATGACTCCATGCAATGCCATTCGATGATTCTATTCATTGATGATTCCACTTGATTCTATTAGATGATTCCATTCGATTCCATTCGATGATGATTCCATTCGAGTCCATTCAGTGATTCCATTTGATTTCATTTGATGATGATTCCATTCGATTCCATTCAATGATTCCATTCGAGTCCATTTAATAATTCCATTGGGTTCAATTCTATGATGATTACATTGGATTCCATTAGATGATTCCATTTGATTCCATTCCTTGATGACTCCATTCAATTTCGTTCGATGATTCCATTTGATTCCATTTGGTTATGATTCAATTATATTCCATTGGATGATTCCTTTGATTCCTTTCAATGATGATTCCATTTGATTCTGTCTGATGATGATTCCATTCGATTCCATTGATGAAGTTTCCATTCAATTACATTCGATGATTCTATTCGATTCTATTTGATGACAATTGAAATATATTGCTTTGGATGATGTCCTTTCGATTCCATTCGTTGATGATTCCATTCAATTCCTTTCAATTATGATTCCATTTTATTCCATTTGATGATGATTCCATTCGATTCCATTTGATGATGTTTCCATTCAATTCCATTTGACGATGATTCCATTCGATTCCATTTAATGATGATTACATTCAATTTCATTCGATGATTCTACGCAATTCCATTTGATGATGATTAAATTCTATTTCATTGGATTATTCCATTTGATTCCATTTGATGACCATTCCATTCAATTCCATTTGATGCTGATTCCATTCGATTGCATTCAATCATGATTTCAATCAAATCCATTCGAATATTCCATTTGATTCCATTCGAAGATAATTCCATTCGATTCCATTCGAAGATGATTCCATTCGTCTCTCTTTGATGATTCCATTACATTCCATTCGGTGATGATTCCATTCGATGCCATTCGATGATTCCTTTTGATCCCATTCAATGATGATTCCATTCGATGATTACATTAGACTCCATTTGATGATGTTTCCATTCGAATCCTTTCAATTATTCCATTAGATTTCATTCAATGATGCTTCCATTCTTGTCTATTCGATGATTACATTTGATTCCATTCAATGATGATTCATTTCTATTACATTTGATAGTTCCATTTTATTTCGTTCGATGATGATTCCTTTGGATTCCATTCGATGATGATTCCTTTGGATTCCATACGATGATGATTCCATTCGATTCCATTCGATGATGTTTCTATTCGATTCCATTCAATGAAGTTTCCTTTCGATTTCATTTGATGATTCTATTCATTTCCATTCGATGATTATTCAATTCTATTCCATTAGATGATTCCATTCTATTCCATTCGATGATGATTCCATTTGATTCCATTCGATGATGATTCCTTTCAATTATATTGGATGATGATTCCATTTGATTCCATTCGATGATGATTCCATTCAATTCTATTTGATGATGATTCCATTCAATTCCATTCAGTGATGATTCCTTTCAAATCCATTCAATAATAATTCCATTTGACTCCACTTGATGATTCCATTTGCTTTCATTTGATGATGATTACATTCGATTCCATTTGATGATTCCATTCTATTCCAATCGATAGTTATTCCATTCGAGTCCATTCGATGATTCGATGTGATACCATTCAGTGATGATTCAATTCGACTCAATTCGATGTTTCCATTTGACTCCATTTGATGATGATTCCATTAAATATTTCCATTTGATTCTATTTGATAATGATTCCATTCAATTCCTTTTGATGATGATTCCATTGGATTCCATTTGATGATTCCATTCAATTCAATTCTAAGATGATTCCATTCGATTCCATTCAATGATTCCATTCAATTCTATTCGAAGATGATTCCATTTGATGATGATTTCATTCGTTTCCATTCGATGTTTCCATTTGAGTCCATTCGATGATGATTCTGATCAATTCCATTTAGTGAAGACATTCATTTCCATTTGGTGATTCCATTCAATTCCATTCAATTATGATTCCATTCTAGTCCATACAATGATTCCATTATAGCCCATTCTATAATTCCATTTGAGTCCAACTGATGAATCCATTCATTTCCATTCAATTATACCATTTGAGTCCATGCTATCATTCCATTTGAGTCCATTAATTGATGATTCCATTTGATTCAATTAGATGATAATTCCATTTGATTAAATTCGATGATTATTCTATTCGATTCCATTCGAAGATGATTCCATTACATTCCAATCTATGATGACTCCATTCAATTCCATTCGATGATTCCATTTGATTCCATTCGATGATAATTCCATTCGAGTCCATTCGATGATTGCATTTGATTCCATTCTATGATGACTGCATTCGGTTCCATTCAATGATGATTCCAATGCATTCCATTAAATGGCTCCCTTCGATTCCATTCAATGATGTTTCCATTAGCTTCCATTAGATGCTGATGCCACAAGATTCCTTTCGATGATGATTCAGTCAATTCAATTTGATGATGATTCCATTAGAATCCATTCGGTGATGATTCCATTTTCTTCCATTCGATCATGATTCCATTAGATTGCATTCGATGACTCCATTTGGCTCCATTCAGTAATGATTCCATTCACGTAGATTAGATGATTCCATTCGATTCTATTCAATGAAAATTCTGTTCGTTGTTAATCGATGATTCCTTTCAATTCCATTCAATAATGATTCCATTCGATTCCATTCAAGGATTCCATTTGATTCTGTTTGATGATGATTCCATTGGAGTCCATTCGATGATTCCATTCCATTCCATTTGATGATGATTCCATTCGCGTCCACTCGACGATGATTCAATTCAATTCCATTCGATGATTCCATTTGATTACATGTGATAATGATTCCATTTGATTCCTTTTGATGATTCCAGTCGATTCCATTCGATGATGATTGATTCCTTTTGAGTCCTTTCAATGATTCCTTTTGATTCTATTAAAAGATGATTCCATTGGTGTCCATTCAATGGTGATCCCATTTGATTCCATTTGATGATTCCAATTGTTTCCATTCGATGATGATTCCTTTCTATTCCATTTGATGATGATTCCATTCGATTCCATTGTATGATGATTCCATTCGATTCCATTGTATGATGATTCCATTCGAGTCCAGTGGATGATTCCATACAATTCCATCTGATGTTTCCATTGGAGTCCATTCGATTATTCCATTCGAGTGCATTCGATGATTCCATTCGATTCTATTCAATGATAATTCAATTCGAATCCATTCGATGATGATTCCACTCCAGTCCATTCGATGATTACATTCAATTCCATTCGATGATCCATTCGATGATTCCCTTCAAATCCATTTGATGATGATTCCATTTGTGTCCATTCAATGACTCCATTCAATTCCATTCGTTGATGATTCCATTCGATTTCATTCAATGATTCCATTCAAGTCCATTTGATGATTCCTTTCATTTCCATTCAATGATGATTCCATTCGAGTCCATTCAATAATTCCATTAGATTGCATTTGATGAGGATGCCATTCAAGTCCATTCGATGAACCCATAAGATTCCATTTGACAATTATTCCATTCAAGTCCATTCGATGATACCATCAGATTCCATTCGACGATGATTCCGTTTGAGTCCATTCAGTAATTCCATTCAATTCCATTTGATGATGATTCCACTCGAGTCCATTCGATGATTCCATTCGAGTCCATTTGATGATGATTCCACTCGATTCCATTCGATGATGATTCAATTCAATTCCTTTTGATGATGATTCCATTTGGCTTCATTCGATGATTCTATTTGATTCTTTCAAAGATGTTTCCATTCTATTCCATACGATGATTCCATTCGATTCCATTTGATGATCATTCTGTTCGATTACATTTGATGATAATTCCATTCGATTCCATTCAATAATTGTATTCGAGTCCATTCGATGACTCCATTCGATTCCATTCAATGATGATTCCATTCGAGTCTGTTCGATGATTCCATTTGATTCCATTCGATGATGATCCAATTCGAGTCCATTCGATGATGATTCCATTCGACTGCATTTGATGATTCCATTCTAGTCCCTTCATTGATTCCATCTGATTCCACTTGATGATGATTATTCCATTCGAGTCCATTATATGATTCCATTCAATTACGTTCGATGAAGATTCCATTCGAGTCAATTCAATCATTGCATTCAAGTCCACTGGATGATTCCTTTCAATTCCATTCAATGATGATTCCATTTGAGTCCCTTCAAAGATTCTATTTGATTACATTCCATGGAGATTTCATTTGATTCCATTCGATGATTCCATTTTTCTCCATTCAACGATAATTCCATTAGATGATATTCGATGTTTCCATTCGATTTCATTCCATGATGACTCCATTCAACTCCATTTGATGATTAACTTCAAGTCCATTCGATTATTCCATTAGATTCCATTAGATGATGATTCCATTAAATGCCATTCGATTATTCCATTCTATTCCATTCGATGATGATTCCATTCGAGTCCATTCGATGATGACTGCATTCGATTACATTTGATGATTCCACTTGATTCCATTCAATGATGATTCCGATCTTCTCCATTCGATGTTTCCATTCAATTCGATTTGATGATTCCATTTGATCAATTTGATAATGACTCCATTTGATCCATTTGATAATGATTCCATTCGATCCATTTGATAACGATTCCATTCGTGTCCATTCAATGATTCCATTCAAACCCTTTTGATAATTCAATTTCCGTCCAATCCATGGTTCCACTCGAGTCCATTCTATCATTCCATTTGATTCCATTTGATGATGATTCCATTCACTTGCATTTGATGATTCCATTCGAGTACATTCAATAATTCCATTTGAGTCCATTCGATGATTGCTTTTGATTCCATTCGAAGATATACCATTCGAGTCCATTTGATGATATCACTCGATTCCATTCATTGATGATTCCATTCGATAACATTCAATGATTCCATTCAATGCCATTCAATGATGATTCCATTCGATTCCATTCAATGATTACATTCGATTTCATTCGATGATGTTTCCTTTTGAGTGCATTCGATGATTCCATCACATTCCATTTCATGATGATTCAATTTGCTTCCATTTGATAATTTCATTAGAGTCCATTTGATGACTCCACTTGTGTCCATTTGATGACACCATTTGATTATATTCGATGATAATTCCATTCAAGTACATACGATGATGGCATTCGGTTCCATTTGATGATGAATCCATTGGATTTCTTTCGATGATTCCATTCAATTCCATTCGTTGATGATTCCATTTGATTGCATTCGATGATGATTCCATTTGATTCCCTTCGTTGATGATTCCATTAGATTCCATCCAATGCTGATTCCATTCAACTCCATTCAATGATGATTCCACTCAATTTCATTCGATGGTTCCATTCGATTCCATTCAGTGATGATTCCGTTTGATTCCATGTGATGATTGCATTTGATTCCAATCAATGATGATTCCATTCAATTACATTAGATGATTCCATTCGATTCCATTTGATAATGAGACTTTCGATTGAGTTCTATGATGATTACATTTGATTCAATTTGATGACGTTTTCCTGTGATTCAAATCATCGAATGGACTGAGATGGAATCAACATCGAGTGGAATCGAAAGGAAACATCAAAAGGACTTGAATGGAATCATCGAATGGACTCGAATGCAATCATCATCGAATGCAATCGAATGGAATCCTCGAATGGACTCGAATGGAATCATCATCAAATGATATCAAGTGGAATCATCGAATGGAATTGAATGGAATCTTCATGGACGGAAATTAAATAGAATCATCATAGAATGCCATCAAATGGAACCATCATCTAATGGAATCAAATGCAATCATCATCGAATGGAATCAGATGGAATCATCAATGAATGGAATCGAATGGAGTCATCGAATGGAGTCCATTGGAATCATCATCGAATGGAGCTGAATGCAGTCATCATTGAATGGAATCAAATAGAATCATCAGATAGAATCGATGGAATAGTCATGGAATAGAATCTAATGGAATCATCTAATAGAAAGGAATGGAATCATCAACGAATGGAATCAAATGGAGAAATCCAATGGAATCCGTTGGAATCATCATCAGATGGAACCAAATGCAGTCATCATCGAATGGAATTGAATGGAATCATCAAATGGATTAGAATGGAATCATCATAGAATGGAAATGAATGGAATTATCAAAAGGACCCGAATGGAATCACCATTAAATTGAATCAAATGGAATCATCAAATGGAATCATATGGAATCATCATCAAATGGAATTGAATGGAATCATGCAACGGAATTGAATGGAATCCTCATCAAATGAACTCGAATGGAATCATCATCAAAGGGAATCAGATGGAATCAATGAAGGGACTTGAATGGAATCATCGAATGGACTCAAATGGAATCATCATAGAATGGAATCGAATGGAATCATTGAATTGAGTTGAATTGAATCATCATCGAATGGAATCGAATGGGATCATTGAATGGACTGGAATGGAATCATCATTGAATGGAAATGAATGGGATCATCATCAAATGGAATTGAAAGGGAACATCATCAAAAGGAATCCAATGGAATCACCTAATGGACTCTAATGTAATGATCAAATGGACATGAAGGGAATCATCAAATGGAATCAAAAGGAATCATCGAATGGACTCGAATGGAATCATCTTCGAATGGACTCGAATGGAATCATCGAATGGATTCCAATGGAATCATCATTGAATGGAATTGAATGCTAACATCATCAAAGGAATCGAATGCTATTGTCATCAAAGGAATCAAAAGGAATCTTCATCGAAAGGAATCGGATGTAATTATCATCAAATGGAATCAAATGGAATCATCAAATGGAATCAAATCGAATCATTATCAAAGTAATCAAAGTGAATCATCAAATGGGGTCGAATTGAATCATCAAATGGAATCAAAAGGAGTCAACTAATAGTCTCAAGTGGAGTCTTGAGCGAATGGAATTGAATGGAATCATCGAATGGATGCAAATGGAACCATCATTGAATGGAATCGAATGGAATCATCGAATGGAATTGAATGGAATCACCAATGAATGGAATCGAATGGAATCATCATCGAATGGAATTGGATGGAATCATCGAATGGACTCGATTGGAATCATCATCGAATGGAACGATGTGGAAACATCGAATGAACTCAAAATGGATCATAATCAAATGCAATCTAAAGGAGTCATCATCTAATGGTATCAAATGGAATCATCATTGAATGGAATCATACGGAATCATCATCGAATGGAATCGAATGGAATCATCATCGAATGGAAACGAATGGAATCATAATCGAATGGAAACGAATGGAATCATCATGGGATGGAATCAAATGGAATTATCAATGAATCAAATCGAAGAGAGTCGTCCAATAGAATCTAATGACATTATCATCCAACGGAACCGAATGGAGTCATCATCAAATGGAACCTAATGGAGTCATCATCGAATTGAAATGAATGGAATCATCATCGAATGGAATCGAATGGAATCATCATCGAATGGAATTGAATGGAATAATCATTGATTGGAATCGAATGGAATCATCAAATGGAATCAAATAAAATGATCATCGAATGGAATTTAAGGGAATCATTGAATGGAATCGAATGGAATCTTCAAATGGAATTGAATGGAATCATCGAATGGACTGGAATGGTTTCATAATCAAATGGAATTGAAAGGAAACTTTGAATGGAATCGAATGGAATCATCATCAAATGGAATCAAATTGAATCATCTAATCAACTCGAATAGAAACATCATCGAATGAAATCGCATGAAATCATCGAAATGAATGGAATGGAATCATCATTGAACGGAATCAAATGGAATCATCAAATGGAATCGAATGGAATCATCATTGAATGAAATCGAATGGAATCATCATTGAATGGCATCAAATGGAATCATCATTGAATGAAATCTAATGGAATCATCTAATTGAATTGAATGGAATCATCATCAAATGAAATCAAAAGGAATCATCGAATGGCATTGAATGGAATCATCACTGAATGGAAATGAATGGAATCTTCATCGAATGGAATTGAATGGAATCATCATAAAATGGAATTGAATGGAATCATCGAATGGACTCAGGTGGAATTATCATTGAATGGATTCAAATGGAATCATCGAATGGACTCTAATGGAATTATCATTGAATGGATTCTAACGGAATCATCTAATAGACTCGAAGGGAATCATCATCGAATGGAAAATAATGGAATCATTAAATGGACTCGAGTGGAATCATCATCGAAGGGAATCAAATGGAATCATCGAAGGGAATCGAATGAAACCATGATCGAATGAAATCGAATGCAGTCATCAAATGTCGTCAAATGGAATCATCATTGAAGGGAATCAAATGGAATCATTGTATGGACTCAAGTGGAATCAACATCAAATGGAATCGTATGGAAACATCGAATGGACTCTAATGGAATCATCATTGAATGGAATCGAACGGAAGCATCGCATGGAAAAGAAATGAATCATCTTCAAATGGAATCGAATGGAATCATCAAATGGAAACGAATGCAATCACCATTTAATGGAATCGAATGGAATCATCGAATGGCATCTAACGGAATCATCATCGAATGGAATCTAGTGGAATAATCGAATAGACTCGAATGGAATCATCGAATGGAGTTCAATGGAATCATCGTCTAATGGAATTGAATGGAATCATCAAATAGCATGGAATGGAATCATCGTAGAATGGTGTCGAATGGACTCATCGAATGGAATTGAATGGAATCATCATCAAATGAAATCAAATGGAATCATCAAGTGGAATAGAATGGAATCATCATTGAATGGAATTGAATAGAACCATCGAATGGAATCGAATGGAATCATCAAATGGAATTGAATGAATCGTCATTGATTGAATTGAATGGAATCATCATTGATTGATTTGAATGGAATCATCAAATGGAATCGAATGGAATTATTAACAAATGGAATTGAATGGAATCACCGAAAATAATCAAATGGAGTAATCATTGAAAGTACCCTGAAGGAATCATCATCAAATTGAATCAAGTGTAATTATCGAATGGAATCGAATAGAATCATCCAATGGACTCGAAAGGAATCATTGAATGGAATGTAATGTAGTAATCCATGAACTCGAATGGTATCATCTTTGAATGGAATTAAATGGAATCATCAAATGGAATCAAATGGAATCATCATCGAATGGAATTGAATGGAATCATCCTCAAATGGAATCAAAAAGAATCATCATCAAATGTAATCAAACGGAATCATCATCAAATGGAATCCAAAAAAATCATCATCGAATGGAACCGAATGGAATCATCATCGAATGGAAGCAAAAGGAATCATCATCGAATGGAATCACATGGAATCATCATTGAATGGAATCGAATGGAATCATCAACGAAAGGAACCAAATGGAATCATCAAATGGAATCCAATAGAATCATCATAAAATGGAACCGAATGGAATCATTGAATGATCTCTAGTGGAATCATCATGAAATGGAATAGAATGGAATCATCGAATGGATTTGAATGGAATCATCATAGAATGGACTCGAATGGAATAATCATCGAACGGACTCTAACGGAATGATCAAATAGATGCTAATGGAATCATTGAATGGAAATGAATGGAATCAGTGATTGGACTCAAATGTAATTACCAAATGGGCTCAAATGGTATCATGGAATGGACTCGAATGGAATCATTATCGAATGGATTCGAATGGAATCATTGAATGGAATTGATCAGAATCATCATCCAATGGTATCAAATGGAGTCATCGATTGAAATCAAATGCAATCATCATCAAATGGAATTGAATGGAATCATCATCGAATAGAATCGAATGGAATCATCGAATGGAACCAAATGGAATCATTGTCAAATGGAATTTAATGAAATCATTGAATGGAATTGAATGGAATCACCAATGAATGGAATCGAATGGAATCATCATCGAATGGAATTGGATGGAATCATCGAATGGACTCGATTGGAATCATCATCGAATGGAATGATGTGGAAACATCGAATGAACTCGAAATGGATCATAATCAAATGCAATCTAAAGGAATCATCATCTAATGGTATCAAATGGAATCATCATTGAATGGAATCATACGGAATCATCATCGAATGGAATTGAATGGAATCATCAATTGGACTCGAATGGAATCATCAAATGGACTCAAAGGGAAGAGTCAAATGGACTCGAACCGAATCATCATCAAATGGAATCGAATGGAATCATCGAAAGGACTCGAATCATACCATCAAATGGACTCGAATGGAATCATTATAGAATGGAATCTAATAGAGTCATCAGATGCACACGAATGGAATCATCGTCAAGTGGAATCGGATGGAATCAACGAAGGGACTAGAATGGAATCATCAAATGGTCTCCAATGGAATCATCATCGAATGGAATTGAATGGAATCTTCTAATGGATTCGATTGGAATCATCATCGAATGCAATCAAATGAAATCATCATCGAATGGAATCAAATGAAATCATCATCAGATGGAATCGAATGGAATCATCACTGAATGGATTTGAATGGAATCATCAAACAGAATCGAATGGAATCATCATCAAATGGAATCGAATAGAAGCACTGAAAGAAATCAAATGGAATCATCAATGAACAGACTCGAATGGAATCATCATCGAATGTACCCGAATGGAATCATCATGGAATTGAATCAAATGGCCCATTATCAAATGGATTCGAATGGAATCATCATCAAATGGAATCGAATGGAATCATTAAATGGAATCGAATGAAATCATGGAATGGACTCGGAATCACGGAATTTACTCTAATGGAATAATCACCAAATGGGATCGAATGAAATAATCATTGAATGGAAAAGGATGGAATTATCATCAAATGGAATCGAATGGAATCATCGAATGGAATCAGATGGA
This sequence comes from Pan paniscus, assembly GCF_029289425.2. Classification (NCBI taxonomy): domain Eukaryota; kingdom Metazoa; phylum Chordata; class Mammalia; order Primates; family Hominidae; genus Pan; species Pan paniscus. The sequence goes on along the minus strand of NC_073267.2, from coordinate 54,569,144 downwards.
ATCATCACCGAATGGAATCAAATAAAATTATCAAATGAAATTGAATGTGATCATCATTCAATGCACTCAAACGGAATCATCATCTAATGGACTCGAATGAAATCATCATCCAAGGGAATCATGTGGAATCAATATCCAATGGAATTGAATGGAAACACCATCGAATTTAATGGAATGGAATCATCATGGAATTGAAACGGATGGAAACAATCATCGAATGGATTACAATGGAATCATCAAATGGAATTGATTGGAATCATCATCAAATGGAATCAAATGGAATCATTGAATGGAATCTAACGGAATTTTCATCAGATGGGAACGAATGGAATCATCATAGAATGGAATCGAATGGATTCATTGAATGAAATCTGATGGAATCACCATCGAATGGAATCAAATAAAATTATCATTTGAAATATAATGGAATCATCATCGAATGGACTCGGATTGATTCATCATTGAATAGACTCGAATGGAATCATCATCCATTGGAATTGATTGGAATCAACATCGAATGGAATCGAATGGAAACACCATTGAATTGAATTGAATGGAGTCATCATTGAATTGAAACAAATGGACTCATCATTGAATGGATTCGAAGGGAATCATTGAATGGAATTAATTGGAATCATCATCAAATGGATTCGAATGGAATAATTGAATTGAAGCAAATGAAATCATCACAAAATGGAATGAAATGGAATCATTGAATGGACTCCAATGGAATCATCATCGAATGGAATCAGATGGAATCATCGAATGAAATTGAATGGTATCATTGAATGGACTCGATTGGAATCATTATTGAATAGAATTGAATGGAATCATTGAATGGTCTAGAATGGAATCATCATCGAATGGAATAGAATGGAATCATCGAATTGAATCGTAGGCAATCATCATTGAATGGAATCAAATGGAATCATCGAATGGAATCGAATGGAATAATCGTCAAGTGGAATCGAGTGGAATCATCTAATGGAATCAAATGCAATCATTGTAGAATGGAATGGAATGGAATCAATGAATGGAATTGAATGGAATCACCTATGAATGAAATGAAATGGAATCATCATCGAATGGAATAGAATGGAATCATTGAATTGACTCGAATTGAATCATAATCGAATGGAATCATGTGAAATCATCTAATGGGCACGAATTGAATCAACATTGAATGGAATCTAATGGAATCATCTAACATAATCCAATTGTATCATCATTGAATGGAATAGAATGGAATTATGGAATGGAATCAAAATGATTCTTCATCATATGGAATCGAGTGGAATCATTGAATGGAATCTAATGTAATAATTGGAGAATGGAATCAAATGGAATCATCAAATGGGCTCGAATGGAATCACCATCGAATGGAATCGAATGGAAACATCGAATGGACTCGAATGGAATCATCATCAAATATAAACAAAAGCAATAATCAAATGGACTCCAATTGAATAATCGAATGAACTCGAATGGAATCATCATCGAATGGAATCAGATGGAATCATCGAATGGAATCAAATGGAATCATCATCGAATGGAATCTAATGGAATCACTGAATGGACTTGAATGGAATCATCATCAATTGGAATTGAATGGAACAATATAATGGACCCGAAAGGAATCATCATCAAAAGAAATTGTATGGAATCACCAAATGGACACGAATGAAATCATCATCTAATGGAATCAAAAGAAATCATCAAATGGACTCGAATGGAATCATCATCAAATGGAATCGACTGGAATCATCAAATGCACTTGAATGGAATCATCATCAAATGGAATTGAATGAAATCATCGAATGGAATCCAACGGAATCATCATCAAATAGAATCGGACGGAATCACCATCAAATGGAATCCAATGGAATCATCACCCAATGGAATTGAATGGAAACACTGAATGAACTGGAAGGGAATCCTCATTGAATGGACTCGTATGGAAAAATCATTGAAATAAATCAAATGGAATCATGGAAGGGTCTCGAGTGGAATCACCACAGACTGGAATCAAATGGTATCATCAAATGGATTCAAATGGAATCATCAAATGGACTCAAATGGAATCATTGAATGGACTCGAATGACATCATTGAATGGAATCATCATAGAATGGAATCAAATGAAATCATAATCAAATAGACTTGAATGGAATCATCATCGAATGGAATTGAAGGAAATCATCCAATGGACTTGAATGGAATCATCATCGAATTTAATCCAAAGGAGTCATCGACTGGAATCAAATGGAATCCTCATGAATGGAATTGAATGGAATCATCCAATGGCATTGAATGGTATCATCATCAAATGGAATCAAATGGAATCATCTAATTGACACAAATGGAATCATCATTAAATGGTGTCGAATAGAATCTTTGAATTAAGTCAAACGGAATCATTGAATGGAGTAGAATGGAATCATCATTGAATGGAATCATCATTGGATAGAATCGCATGGAATCATCAAATCGAATTGAATGGAATCATCAGCGAATGGAATCAAATGGAATATCCATCAAATGGAAACGAATGGAATCACCATTGAATGGAATTGAATGGAATCATCATAGAATGGAATTGAATGGAAGCATCATTGAGTGAAATCAAATGGAATCATCTAGTGGACACGAATGGAAACATCATCAAATGGAATCAAATGGAATCATTGAAAGGACTCTAAAAGAATCATCATTGAATGGAATATAATTGAATCATCATCAAATGGAATCAAATAGAATCATTGAATGAAATCAAATGGAATCATAATCGAATGGACACATATGGAATCATCATCAAATGGAATCGAATGGATTCGTCTAATGGATGCAAAAGATATCATCATTGAATGCAATCAAATGTAATCATCGAATGGACACAAATGGAACCATCATTGAATGGAATCAAATGGAATCATTGTCAAATGGAATCGTCAAATGGAATTGAATGGAGTTATCATCAAATGGAATGGAAAGTAATCATCGAATGGCATCGAATGGAATCATCGAATTAAATATATTGGAATCATCATCGAATGGAAATGAACAGAATCATCAACTGAAATCGAATGGAATCATCATCGAGTGTATTCGAATGGAATCATCATCGAATGCAATCTAATTGAATCATCAACGAATGGAATTGAATGGAATCATCCAATGGTATAGAATTGAATCATCATTGAATGGAATCGAATAGAATCATTTAATGAAAGCGAATGGAATCATCATCCAATGGAATCGAATGGTATCATCATCAAATGGCATGGAATGGAATCATCATCAAATGAAAATGAATGGAATCATCCAATGGAATAGAAATGAATCATCATCAAATGGAATCAAATAGAATCATCGAATGAAATCGAATGGAATAATCAACGAATGGAATCGAATGGAATCATCAACTAATGGAATCGAATGGAATAATTGAATGGAATCCAATGTAATCATCATCGATTTGTACTGAATGGAATCATTAAATGGACTCGAATGGAATCATCACTGAATGGAATTGAATGGAATCATCGAATAGAATCAGATGGAATCATCACCGAGTGGAATCGAATAGACGCATTGAATGAAAACGAATTGAATCATCATCAATCGGACGCAAAATGAATCATCATAGAATGGACTCAAATGGAATCATCGTCCAATGGAATCGAATGGAATTGTCATCGAATGGAATCTGGTGGAAACATCATTGAATTTAATCAAATGGAATCATCATGGAATTGAATCAAATGGCTCATCACTGAATGGAAACTTCGAATGGAATCTTCGAATGGAATCAAATGGAATCATTATCGAATGGAATCGAATGGAATCATCATCGAATGGAGTCGAATGGAATCATCGAATGAAATCAAAAGGAATCATCATCGAAGGGAGTCAAATGGAATCATCACTCATTGGAATCTAATGGAATCATCAACAAAGGGAATTGAAGGAAGTCAATATCGAATGGAATCAAATAGAATCATCAACGAATGTTATTGAATGGAATCATCGAATGGAATCATTACCAAATGAAATCCAATGGAATCATCATCAAATGGAAACGAATGGAATCATCATTGAATGGACTCAAATGGAATCATCAAGTGGACGCGAATGGAATCATCGAATGTACTCGAATGCAATCACCATCAATTGAATCAAATGGAATCATCCTCAAATGGATTCAAAAGGAATCATCATCAAAAGTATTGAATGGAACCATCATCGAATGGAATCATTTAGAATCATCGAATGGAATCAAATGCAATCATAATCAAAAGAATCGACGTGAATTATCAAATGGAATCGAAGAGAATCATCGAATGGAATTGAAAGGAATGATCATCAAAAGGAATCAAAGGGAATCGTCAAATGGATTTGATCGGTATCATAGAATGGAATCAAATGGAATCATCTAATGGACACGAATGGAATAATCATCGAATGGAATAGGATAGAATCAACGAATGGAATCAAATGGTATCATCAGAGAATGTAATCATATAGAATCATCTAATGGAATGGAATGGAAACCTAATCAATTGGAATTGATTGGAATCATCGTATGGAATTGAATCAAATCATCATCGAATGGAATAGAATTGAATCATCGAATGGAATGGAATGGAATCACAATTGAATGGAATCGAATAGAATCATCATCGAATGGAATTGAATGGAATCATCGAATGCACTCAAATGAATCATCTTCGAATGGAGTTGAGTGGAATCATAGAATGGACTCGAATGGAAACATCGTCAAATGGAATCAGATGGAATCTTCGAATGGACTCTGATGGAATCATCATCAAATCAAATCGAATGGAAACATTGAATGGAGTCAAAAGGAATCATCTTCAAATGGAATCAAATGGAATTATCCAATGGAATTGAACGGAATCATCATTGAATGGAATCAAATGGAATTATCATCCAATGGAGTTTAATTGGATAATCGAATGGAATCAAATGGAATTATCATCCAATGGAGTTTAATTGGATCATCGAATGGAATCAAATGGAATAATTATTGAGTGGATCTGAATGGTATCATCAAAAGAATGGAATCGAATGGAATTATCATTGAATGGAATCGAATGGAATCAACACAGAGTGGAATCAAATGGAATCATCAAATTGAATTGAATGGAATCATTATCAAATGGAATTGAATGGAATCAAATGGAATCCTCGAATGGAATTGAATGGAATCATCATCGAATGGAATCAAATGAAATCATCATCAAATGGAGTTGAATAGAATCATCGAATGGAAACAACTGTAATAATTATCAAATGGATTCGAATGGAATCATCATTGAATGGAATCGTATTGAATCATCTCAGAATGGAATAGAATGGAATCATCGAATGGACTCGAATGGAATCATCATCAAATGGGAACTAATGGAAACATTGAAAGCACTCGAATGGAATTATCGAATGGACACTGATGGAATCATAATCGAAAGAAATCGAAAGGAATCATCATCAAATGGAATCAAATGCAATCATCATTGAGTGGAAATGAATGGAAACATCGGGTGGACTCGAATGGAATCATCATCAAATGGAATTGAATGGAAGCATCAAATGGAGGTGAATGGAATCATCATCGAATGGAGTCGAATGGAATCATCATCGAGTGGAATCAAATAAAATCATCGAGTGCATCCGAATGAAATCATCATGACATGGACACGAAAGGAATCAACATATGTAATTGAGTGGAATCATCCTCGAATGCTATTGAATGGAATCATCCTCGAATGGAATCGAGTGGAATCACCATCGAATGGAATTGATTGGAATAATCATCAAATGGAATCGAATGGAATCACGTAGTGGACTCGAATGGAATCATCATAGAATGGAATTGAATGGAATCATCAACGAGTGGAATCGAATGGAATCATCATCGAATGGAATCGAAAGGAATCATCATCGAAAGGAATTGAAAGCAATCATCATCGAATGAAATTGAATGGAATAATCATCAAAAGGAAACATCATGGAATGGAATTGAATGGAATCATCATCAAAAGGAATCACCTTCAAATGGAATCGAATGGAATCATCAGAAAATGCAATCAAAAGGAATCGTCATTGAATGGAATCAAAAGGAATCATCATCGAATGAAATCGAATGGAATCATAATTGAATGGAAACAAAAGGAATCATCATCAAAAGGAACTAAAAGGAATCCTCATTGTATGGAAGCGAATAGAATAATCAACAATAGGTAACATCATCGAATGGAATTAAATGGAATCACCATTGAATGGAATCATCATCAAATGGAATCGAATGGAATCATCAAGAAATGCAATCTAGAGGAATCATCATCGCATGAAATCGAAAGGAATCATCATCGAATGGAATTGAACTGAACCATCATCGAATGGAAACGAATGGAATCATGGAATGGACTCGAGAGGAATAATCATTGAATGCAATCAAATGGTATCATTGAATGTACTTGAATGGAATCATCATCAAATGGAATCGAATGGAAAAATCGAATGGACTCGAATGGAATCATCATTGAATGGAATTGAAAGGAATAAGGGATATGAATCCCATGGAATCATCATCGATTGGAATCAAATGGAACTACCATCAAATGGAATCTAGTGGAATCATCATCCAAAGAGTCAAATGGATTCATCAACTGAGCTTGAATGGAATCATCATCGAATGGATTCGAATGGAAAAGTCATTGAAAGGAAACGAATGGAATCATAGAATGTACTCGAATGGAATCATCTTCTAATGGAATCAAATGGAATCATTGAATGGAATCAAGTTGAATCATCAATGAATGGAATTGAATTGAATCATGAAATGGACTTGAAGGGAATCATCATTGAATGGAATTGACTGGAATGTTCATCAAATGGAATCACAAAAGGTCAATATCGAATGGAGTCAAAAGGAATAATCAGAGAATGGACCCGAATGGAATAATCATCGAATGGAATCAAATGGAATCATCATCTTATGGAATCGAAATGAATCAATATGGAATGGAATCAACTGGAATATTCAGAGACTGGACTCGAATGGAATTATCATCAAATGGAATCAAATGGAATCATTGAATGGACTCGAATGGAATGATCATCGAATGGAATCATAAGGAATCATCGAATGCAATCGAATGGAGTCATTTAATGGAATTGAATGGAATCATCATCGAATGGAATGGAATGGAACAACCATCGAATGGAATCAAATGGAATCACCATCAAATGGAATCGAATTGAATCATCATCGTATGTAGTAAAATTGAATCATCATTGAATGGAATCGAATGAAATCATCGAATGGACTCGAATGGAATCATCATCAAATAAAATCGAATGGAGTCATCGAATGGAATGAAATGGAATCCTCATCGAATGGAATCGAATGGAATCATCATGGAATGGAATTGAAAGGAATCACCATTGAATGAAATCAAATGGAACAATCAAATGGAATCTAATGGAATCACCAAAGAATGAAATCAAAAGGAATCATAGAATGGAATTGAAAAGAATCATCGAATGTAATCAAATGGAATCATTAATGGAGTCAATTGGAATCATCATCGAATGGAGTCTATGGAATGATCGAATGGATTCAAATGTAATCATGTAATGGTATCGAATGGAATCATCTTCAAATGGATTCAAATGGAATCATTACCTAATGGAATCGAAAGGTATCATGGAATGGACATGAGTGTAATCATCATAAAATGGAATCGAATAGAATCAGCGAATGGACATGAATGGAGTCACCATCGAATTGAATAAAATGCAATCACCATTGAATGGAATCAATTAGAATCATCATCAAATGGAATCGAATGGAATCATCGTGTGTTCCCAAATGGAATCTTCATAGAATGGAATCAAATGGAATCTTCATCAAATGGAATCAAATCAATCAAATGCACTCTAATGGAATCATCATCAAAGGGAATTGAATGGATTCATCATCGAATGGGATCGAATGGATTTATCATCGAATGGAATTGAATGGAATCATCATCAAATGGAATCAAAAGGAATCATCTTCGAATGGAATTGAATGGAATCATCAACGAATGGAATCAAATGGAATCATGGAATGGAGTCGAATGGAAGCCTCATCAAATATGCACGAATGGATTCATCGAATGGACACGAATTGAACCATAATCAAATGGATTCGAATGGAATCATCAATTGGACCCGAATGGAATCATCACCGAATGGAATCAAAAGGAAACATCATTGAGTGTAATTGAATGGAATCATCATCGAATAGGATACTCATAAAATATAATTGAAAGGAATCATCATCAAATGGAATCGAAAGGAATCATTATCAAATGGAATTCAATGGAATAATCATCGAATGCAATCCAAAGGAATCATTGGAGTTACGACTTGAATGGAATCAGCATCGAATTGAATCGAATGGAATCATCAACTGAACTTGAATCGAATCATCATCGAATGGAAGCAATTGGAATCATCGAATGGAATCAAATGGAATCATCGAATGGAATTGAATTGAATCATCACCAAACTGATACAAATGGAATAAAGGTCAAATGCAATCGAATGGAATCACCACTGAATGCAATCGAATGGAATCATCATTGAAAGGAATCGAATGGAATCATTGAATGAGCTTGAATGGAATCATCATCAAATAGACTCGTATGGAATCATCATCTACTGGAATCAAACGAAATCATTGAATGTACTCGAATGGAATCATCATCGAATGGAATCAAATGGAATCATTGAATGGAATCAAATGGAATACTCATTGAATGTAATAGAACGGAATCATTGAATGGCATCATAAGGAATCATCATCGAATGGATTCAAATGGAATCATCTAACGAACAAGAATAGAATCTTCATCGAATGGTATCAAATAGATTCATCTAATGAAATTGAATGGAATCATAATCGAATGTAATAGAACGGAATCATCATCGAATGGATACTAAAGGAATCATCATCGAATTGAATTGAATGGAATCATCATCGAATGGAATAGAATGGAATAATCATCAAATGGAGTCAAAAGAAATCATCATCGAATGGAATCAAATGGAATCATTGAATGGACACGACTGGAATCATCATCGAATGGAATCGAATGGAACCATCATCGAAAGGAATCGAATGGAATCATCAAATGTACTCGAGGGGAGTCATCATCAAATGATGTCAAAAGTAATCATGATCTAATGGAATCGAATGGAATCATCATTGAATGGAATCGAATGGAATCATCATCAAATGGAATTGAATGGAATCATCATTGAATGGAATCATCAGCAAATGGAATTGAAAATAATCATCATTGAAAGAAATTGAATGGAATCATCATTGAATAGAATTGAATGGAATAATCAAATGGACTCGAATGGAATCATCACCAAATGGAATCAAGTGGAATCATCGAATGGACTCGAAAGGAATCATCATTGAATGGAATCAAATGAAACCATTGAATGGATTCGAATGGAATCATCGAATGGACTCCCATGGAATCATCATCGAATGGAATCGAATGGAATTATCGTATGAACCCAAATGGAATCATCATCGAATGAACCCGAATGGAAACATCATCAGATGGAATCGAATGGAATAATCATCTAATGAAATCAAAGGGAATCATCGAATGAACTAGAATGTAATCATCATAAAATGGAATTGAATGAAATCATTATTGAATGGAATCAAATGGAATCATCATGGAATGGAATCAAATGGTATAATCGAATGGAACCCAATGGAATCATCACCAAATGGAATCAAATGGAATCATCATCAAACGGAATCAAATGGAATCATCGAATGGAATTCAATGGGATCATTGAATGGAATCGAATGGAATCATCATCGTATGGAATCAAATGGAATCATCAAATGGAATCGAACAGAATAATCATTAAGTGGAATTGAAAGGAATCATTGAATGGAAACAAATGGAATCATCATCACATGGAATTGAATAGAATCATCGAATGGACTAGAATGAAATCATCATTGAATGGAATCAAAAGCATCTTCAAATGGACTTGAATGGAATCATTATGCGAAAGGAATCAAATCCAATCATCGAATGGAATCATCTTCGAATGGAATCAAATGCAATCATTCGATGGACTCAAATGGAATCATCATTGAATGGTACTGAATGGAATCATCATCGAATAGAATTTAATGCAATCATTGAATGGAGTCAAATGGAATCATGATCAAATGGAATATAATGGAACCATCGAATGGACTGAAATAGAATCATCATCGAATGTAATTGAACGCAATCATCATCAAATGGAATCAAATGGAATCATCATCAAATGCAATTGAATGAAATCATCATCGAATGGAATTGAATGGAATCACTGAATGGAATTGAAAGGAATGATCATCAAATGGAATCAAAGGGAATCATCAAATGGATTTGAATGGTATCATTGAATGGAATCAAATGGAGTCATCGAATGGACACGAATGAAATCATCATCGAATGGAATTGGATGGAATCAAATAATGGAATCAAATGGTATCATCATCGAAATGAATTGAATGGAGTCATCTAATGGACTGGAATGGAATCCTAATCAAAAGGAATCAAACGGAAACATCATATGGAATCGAATCAAATCATTATCAAACGGAATCAAATGGAATCATCGAATGGAATTGAATGGAATCACCATTGAATAGAATCGAATGGAATCATCATCTAATGGAATTGAATGGAATCATCGAATGGACTCTAATGGAATTATCTTTGAATGGAATTGAGTGGAATCATCGAGTGTACTCGAATGGAAATATCATCGAATGGAATCAAATGAAATCATCAAATGGAATCATCATCAAATCAAACAGAATGAAATCATTGAATGGACCCGAAAGGAATCATCACCAAATGGAAACGAATGGAATCATCTAATGGAATTGAATGGAATCTTCATCAAATGGAATCAAGTGGAATCATCATCAAATGGAGTTTAATAGAATCATCAAATAGAATTAAGTGGAATAATTATCGAATGGATCTGAATGGTATCATCAATGAATGGAATAGAATGGAATCATCATAGAACGGAATTGAATGGAATCAACACAGAGTGGAATAGAATGGAATCATCAAATGGAATCGAATGGAATAATCATCAAATGGAATCGAAAGGAATCATCAAATGGAATTGAATGGTATCATCATCAAATGGAATCAAATGAAATCATCATTAAATGTTGTCGACTAGAGTCACTGAATTGAAACAACTCTAATAATTATCAAATGGATTTGAATGGAATCATCATTGAATGGAATCTCATGGAATCATCTTGGGATGGAATTGAATAGAATCATTGAATGGACTCGAATGGAATCATCTTTGAATGGAATCTAATGGACTCATCAAATGGATTCAAAAGGAATCATCATTGAATGGATTCCAATGGAAGCATTGAATGGAATCAAATGGAATCATCATCGACTGGAATAGAATGGAATCATCCAACGGACACAAATGGAATAATTGCAGAATGGTATCAAATGGAATTATTGAATGGACTCGAATGGAATCAACTTTGAATGGAATCGAAGGGAATCATCGAAAGGAATTGAATGCAATCATCATTGAATGGAATCAAATGGAATCATCGAATGGAATCACCATTGAATGGACACGAATTGAATCATCATGGAATGGAATTGAATGGAATCATAGAATGGACATGAATGGAATCATTGATGGACTCGAATGGAATCATCGAACGGACTCGAATGGAATCATCATCGAATGGAATCAAATGGAATCATTGAATGGAATGAAATGGTATCATTAAATGGAATCAAATGGAATCATCACCAAATGGAATCGAATGGAATCAACGGATGGAGTCAAAGGAAATCATCATTGAATGGAATCAAATGGAGCCATCATCGAATAGAATCCAAAGGAATCATCGAATGAAATTGAAGGGAATTATCACTGAATGGAATCGAATGGAATCATCATCAAATGGAAGTGAATGGAATCAACATCAAATGGAATCTAATGTAATTATCATCTAATGGAATCGAATGGAATCATCAACGAATGGAAACTAATGGAGAAATCAAACGGAATCTGTTGGAGCCATCATCGAATGGAACCAAATGCAGTAATCATCGAATGCAATTGAATGGCATCATCATCGAGTGGAATCAAATGGAATCATCATCAAATTGAATCGAAAGGAATCATCATCGAATAGAATCAAATGGTAACATCAAATGGAATTGAATGAAATCATTATCAAAAGAAATCAAAGGGAAACATTGAATGGAATAGAAGGAAATCAACGAATGCAATCGAATGGAATCATCATGGAATGGAATCTAATTGAATCATCGAATAGACATGAATGGAATAATCGAATGGACTTGAATGGAGTCATCGAATAGAATCAAATGGAATAATCGACTGGACAGGTATGGAATCATCATCAAATGGTATCGGATGTAATCAATGAAAGGACTCGAATGGAATCATTGAATGGACTCAAATGGAATCATCATCGAATGGACTCTAACAGAATGATCCAATGGACTCTAATGGAATCATTGAATGGAAGCGAATGGAATCATCATCAAATGGAAATGAATGGAGTCATCGAATGGACTGGAATGGAATCATCGTCGAATGGACTTGAATGGAATCATCATCGAATGGAATTTAATGGTGTCATTGAATTGACTCATATGGAATCCTCGAATGGACTCGAATGCAATCATCGAATGCAATCAAATGGAATCACCATGGAAGGGAATCTTATGGAATCATCGAATATACTCGAATGGAATCATCATTGAATGGAATTGAATGCAATCATCAAACGGAATCGAATGGAATCATCAATGAATTGATTTGAATAGAATCGTCAAATGGCATCTAATGGAATCATTATCAAATGGAATCGAATGGAAACATATAATGGACGTAAAAGGAACAATCATCGAATGGAATCAAATGGAATCTTCGAAAGGAAACGAATGGAATCATCATTGAATGGAATCGAATGTAATCATCAAATGGCATAGAATGGAATCATCGAATGCAATAGAATGGCATCATCATTGAATGGAAACGAAAAGAATCATTGAATGAAATCAAATGGAATCATAATCGAATGGAGTCGAATGGAATCATCATCAAATGGAATCAAATGCTATCATCAATGAATGGAAACGAATGGAACCACCATCGAATGAAATCAAATGGAATCGTCAAGGAATGAAACAAAATGGAATCATCGAATGGAATCCAATGGAATCTTCATCAAATGAAACCAAATGGAATCATCGAATGGACTTGAATGGAATCATCATCGAATGGAATCGAATTCAATCATCATTGAATGGAATCGAATGGAGTCATCAACAAATGGAACCGCATGGAAACACTGAATGGAACCTAATGGAATCATCATCACATGGAACCAAATGGAATCATCATGGAGTGGAATCAAATGGTATCATCGGATGGAATACAATGGGGTCACTGAATTGAAAGGAATGATCATCGAATGGAATCTAAGGGAATCAACCAATGGGATCAAACGGAATCATCGAATGGAATCGAATGGAATCATTGAATGGATTCGAATGGAATCATCATTGAATAGAATCAAACGGAATCATTGAATGGACTCGACTGGAATCATCATCAAATGGAATCGAATTGAATCATCAAATGGACAAGAATGGAATCATCATTGAATGGAATCAAATGGAATCATTGAATGGACTCGAATGGAATCATCATCAAATGGAAACGAATGGAATCATCGAATGGACTTGAATGAAATCATCATCGAAGGGACATGAATGGAATCATCATCGAATGGATTTGAATGGAATCTTCGAATGGACTCGATTGACATTATTATCGAATGCAATTGAATGAAATCAGCATTGAATGGAATTGAAAGGAATCATCATCGAATGGAATGAAATGGAGTCATCATTGAACGGAAAGGAATGGATTCATCAAATGGAAAGGAATGGACTCATCATCGAATGGAATCGAATGGAATCTTCGAATGGACTCGATTGACATAATCATTGAATGCAATTGAATGAAATCATCATCGAATGGAATCGAAAGGAATCATCATCGAATGGAATCAAATGGAATCATCTGATGGAATAGAATTGAATCATCATCGAATGGAATCGAATAGAATCATCGAATGAAATCGAATAGAATCATCTACATATTTAACCAAATGGAAACATCAACGAATGGAATATGATAGAATCATCATTGAATGGAAACGAATGGAATCGAATGGAATCATCATCGAATGGAAATGAATAGAATCATCATTGTAAGCAATAGAATGGAATCATCCAATGGAATAGAATTGAATCATCATCGAATGGAATAGAAGAGAATCATGAAATAAAATTTAATGGAATCATCGTCAAATGGAATGGAATGGAATCATCATCAAATAGAATGTAATGGAATCATCATTGAATTGAATCAAATGGAATCATCATGGAATGGAATCGAATGGAATCACCAATGTAATATAATTGAATAATCATCGAATGGAATCAAAGAGAATCTTCAAATGAAATCAAATGGAGTCATCAAAGAAGGGAATAGAATGGAATCATGGAATGGAATCCAATGTAATCATCATCAAATTGAACCCAATGAAATTATTAAATGAACTCAAATGGAATCATCAAATGGACACAAATGGAATCATCATTGAATGGAATCAAATGGAATCGTCAGGTGGACTCCAATGGAATATAATGGAACGGATTCGAATGAAATCATCACAAGGAATCGAATGGAATCATCATCGAATGGAATCTAATGGAATCATCGAATAGATTCGAATGGAATCATCATGGAATGGAATTGAATGGAATCATCGATTGGCATTGAATGAAATCATCATCGAATGGAATGGAATGGAATCATCGAATGAACACGAATGGAATCATCATCGAATGGAATCAAATGGAATCTTCAAATGGACTCGATTGACATCACCATTGAATTGAATCATAATCGAATGGAATCGAATGGAATCATTATTGAATGGAATCAAGTGGAACCATCCAATGGGATAGAATTGAATCATCATCTAATGGAATCAAATAGAATCATCGAATGAAATTGAATGGATTCATCATTGAGTGGAATCAAATGGAATCATCATCGAATGGAAACTCATGGAATCATCACCGAATGGAATTGAATGGAATCATCATCAAATGGAATCGAATAGAATCATCATTGAATGGAATAGAATGGAATCATCCAATGGAATAGAATTGAATCATCATCGAATGGAATCAAATAGAATCATCGAATGAAATCGAATGAAATCATCAATGAACAGAATCGAATGCAATCATAGAATGGAATCCAATGTAATCATCATCAAATTGAACCCAATAGAATCATTAAATGGACTCGAATGGAACCGTCAAATGGACTCGAATAGAACCATCAACGAATGGAATCGAATGGAATCATTAAATGGACTGGAATGGAATCATTAAATGGATTTCAATGAAATCATCGAATGGACTCGAATGGAATCATCATTGAATGGAATCGAATGGAATCCTCGAATAGAATCAAAAGCAAACATAAAATGGAATCGAACAGAATCATCATCAAATAGAATAGAATGGAATCATCAAATGGAATCAAAGGCAATCATCATCGAATGGAATCAAATGGAATCATTGAATGGAATTGAATGGAATCATTGTCAAGAGAAATCGAGTGGAACCATCGAATGGAATGGAATGGAATGGAATCATTGTCGAATGGAATGGAATCAATGAATGGAATTCAACGGAATCACCAATGAATGGAAGGGAATGGAATCATCAGGGAATGGAATCAAATGAAATCATCGAATGGACTCGAATGGAATCATCATCGAATGGAATCAAATGGAATCATCACTGAATGGAATCGAATGGAATCATCTTTGAATGGAATCGAATGGTATCATCAATGAATGGAATCGAATGGAGTCATCTAAGGGAGTCCGTTGGAATCAACATCGAATGGAACCGAATGCAGTCATCATTGAATGAAATCAAATGTAATTATCAAATGGACTCAATGGAATAATCATCACATGGAAAAGTGGAATCATCAAATGGACTCGAATGCAATTATCGACTGGACTCGAACGGAATCATCATCGAATGGAATCAAAAGGATTCATCGAATGGACTGGAATGGATATATCATCAACTGGAATCGAATGGAATCATCGAATGGACTCGAATGGAATCATCATCTAATGGAATTAAGAGGAATCATCATATGGACTTGAATGGAATCATTGAATTTACTCGAATGGAATCATCATCGAATGCAATCATCATCGAATGCAATCAAATGGAATCATCGAATGGACACGAATGGAATCACCATTGAATGGAATTGAATAGAATCATCATCGAATGCAATTGAATGGAATCATTGAACGGACCCTAATGGAATCATCATTTAATAGAATCGAATGGAATGATTGAATGCAATCTTCATCAAATGGAGTCCAACAGAATCATCAAATGGAATCATCAGCAAATGGAATCGAATGGAATCATCGAATGCACTGGAGTGGAATCATCATGGAATGGAATCGAATTGAATAAATGAATGGACTCCAATTGAATCATCATCAAATGGAATCTAATGTAATCATCGAATGGACTGGAATGGAATCATCATTGAAAAGAATCAAATGGAATCACCGAGAGGAATCGAATGGAATCATCATTGAATGGAATCATCGAATGGAGTTGAAAGGAATCATCATCGTATGGAATCCAATGGAATCATCGAATGGAAACTAATGGAATCATCATTGAATGGAATCGAATGGAATCATCCTCAAAAGGAAAGTAACGAAATCATCAATGAATGGAATCAAATGGTATCATCGAATGGAATCCAATGGAATCATCAAATGGAATTGAATGGGATCATCATCAAATGGAATCAAACAGAATCATTGTTTATATTCGAATGGAATCATCATTGAATGGAATCAAATGGAATCATCAAATGAAATCGAATGGATTCGTCGAATGAATTTGAACGGAATCATTGAATGTTCTCGAATGCAATCATCATCCAATGGAATTGAATTAAATCATTGAATGGAGTCAAATGGAATCATCACCCAATGGAATTGAATGGAATCAAGGAATGGAATCGAATGGAGTCATTGAATGGTGTCGAAAGGAATCATCATCGAATGGAATCATCGAACGGAACTAAATGGAATCATCATCAAATGAAATCAAATGGAATCATCGAATACCATCGAATGGAATCATCACCCAATGGAATCAAATGCTGCAATCTAACAGATTCATATAGAATCATCATCGGATGGAATCAAGTGGAATCATCAAATGGACACAAATGGAATCACCATTGAACGGAATCAAATAGAATCACTGAATGGCATTGAATGGAATCATCATTGAATGGAATCAAATGGAATCATCGAATAGACTCGAATGGAAAAAGCATCAAATGGAATCAAATAGAATCATCAAATGGCATCGAATGTAAACATCATTGAATGCAATCTAAGAGAATCATTGAATGGGCTCGAATGGAATCATCAAATGGAATCGAATGGAATCATCATCAAATGGAATCAAATGGAATCATCGAATGGACTCGAGTGGAATCATCATCAGATGGAATCGAATGGAATCATCGAATGGACTCGAATGGAATCATCATCAAATGGAACCTAATGGAATCATCGAATGGACGCGAATGGAATCATCATCGAAAGGAATCGAATGGAATCATTGAATGGCATTGCAAGGAATCATCATCGAATGGATTCGAATGGAATCATCATCGAATGGAATCGAATGGAATCATCCAACGGAATGGAACTGAATCATCATCGAATGCGGTCATCATCGAATGGAATCAAATGGAACCATCACCCAATGGAATCAAATGTAATCAACATCCCATGGAATCAAATGGAATCATCATTGAATGGAATCGAATGGAATCATCCAATGCAATAGAACTGAATCATCATTGAATGGAATAAAATAGAATCATCGAATGAAATCAAGTGGAATCAACGTCTAATGGAATCGAATGGAATCATCAACGAATGGAATAGAACGAAATCATCAAATGGAATCCTACGTAATTGTCATCGAACGGAACCCAATGGAATCATTAATTGGACTCGAATGGAATCATCAAATGGACTTGAATGGAACCATCATCAAATAGAATAGAATGGAATCATCAAATGGAATCGAATGGAGTCATCATTGAATGAAATCAAATGGAATTATCGAATGGAATCGAATGGAATCATCATCGAATGGAATTGAACAGACTCATCGAATGGACTCGAATGGAATCTTCATCGAATTTAATTGAATGGAATAATCGAATGGACACAAATGGAATCATCATCGAATGGAATCAAATGGAATCACCAAATGGAATCGAATGGAATCGTCATTGAATGGAATCAAATGGAACCATCATCGAATGGAATCTAATGGAATTATCATCTAATGTAATTGAATGGAATAATTAACAAATTCAATCGATTAGAGAAATCAAATGGAATATGTACGAAACATCATGGAATGGAAACGAATGCTGTCTTCATCGAATGGAATCGAATGGAATCATCATCAAATGGAATCGAATGGAATCATCATCAAATGGAATCGAATGGAATCATCATCAAATGGAATCGAATGGAATCATTATCGAATGGAATAAAATGGAATCACCATTGAGTAGAATAGAATGGAATCATAGAATGGAATCGTATGGAATCATCTTCAAAATGAATCGAAGGAAATCATCAAACGGAATCGAATGGAATCATCGAATGGAATAGAATGGAATCATCATCGAATGGAATTAAATCGAATCATTGAATGGACTTGAATGGAAACATCATTAAATGGAATCAAATGGAATAATTGAATGGCATTGAATAGAATCATCAATGAATGGAGTCTAGGGAAATAATTGAATGGACTCGAATGGAGTAATCGAATGAACTTGAATGGAATCATTGAATGGAATCATTGATTGGACTCGAATGGAATAATCGAATGGACTTGAATGGAGTCATTGAATGGAATTGAATGGAATCATCGATTGGACTCGAATGGAATCATCATCGAACGGAATCGGAAGGAATCAACAAGTGGACTTGAATATAATCATTGAATGGACTCGAATGGAATCATCATAGAATGGAATTGAATGGAATCATTGAATGGACTTCAATGGAATCATCATTGAAAGGAATCGAATGATATCATCATCGGATGGAATCGAATGGAATCATCACTGAATGAAATCGAATGGAATCATCATATGGACTCAAATGGAATAATCGAACAGACTCGAATGGAATCATCGAAAGGAATCAAATGCAATCATCGAATGGACTGGAATGGAATCATCATCGTATGGCTTTGAAAGGAATGATCATTGTATGGAATCGAATGGAATCTTTGAAAAGACTCGATTGGAATCTTCATCGAATGCAATCAAATGGAATCATCATCGAATGGAATCAAATGGTGTCATCAACGAATAGAATTGATTGGAATCACCAAATGGAATAGAATTGAATCATCGTGGAATGGAATCGAATAGAATCATCGAATGAAATTGAATGGAATCATCATGGAATGGAATTGAATGGAATCATGATCGAAGGGAATCGAATGGAATCATCATTGAATGGAATTGAATGGAATCATCATTGAATGGAATCGAATGCAATCCTCATTAAATGGAATTGAAGGGAATCCTCATTGAATGGAATCGAATGGAATCATCCAATGGAATAGAATTGAATCATCATCAAATAGAATCATATAGAATCATCGAATGAAATCGAATGGAATCATCAATGAATTGAATAGAAAGGAATCATTGAATGGAATCCAATGTAATTATCATAGAATTGAGCCCAATGGAATCATTAAATGGGCTCGAATGGAATCATCGAATGGACTCGAATGGAATTATCATCGAATGGAATCGAATCGAATCATTGAAATGTCTCGAATGGAATCATCATCTAATGGAATTGAATGGAATCTTTGAAAGGTTTCAAATGGAATCATCATCAAATGGAATCCTATGGAATCATTGAATGGACTCGAATGGAATCATTGAATGGACTCGAATGGAATCATTGAATGCAATCAAATCAAAACATCATCAAATGGTCACGAATGGAATCATCGAACAGAATTGAGTGGCATCATCATCGAATGAAATCAAATGAAATCAGTGAAAGGACTCGAATGCATCATCTTCGAATGGAATTGAATGGAATCATGGAATGCACTCAAATGGACTCATCGAATGGACTCAAATGGAATCAACATTGAGTGGAATCGAAAGGAATCATCAAATGCACTTGATGGAATCATCGAATGGACTCAACTTGAATCATCATCGAATGGAATTGAATGGAATCATCGAATGGAATTGAATGGAATCATCATTTAATGGAATTGAAGGGAATCATCATCGAACGGAATCAAATGAAATCATCATCGATTGGAATCGTATGGAATCATCATCAAATGGAATTGAATGGATTTATCAATGAATGGAATAGAATGGTGTCATCGAATGGAATCCGTTCGAATCATCATCGAATGGAACTGAATGCAGTCATCGTCCAATTGTATCGGATGGAAATATCGAATGGAGATGAATGGAATCCTCATTTAATGGTATCGAATGGAATCATCATCAAATGGAATCAAATGTAATAGTCAATGAATGAAATTAAAAGCAATCACTGAAGAGACTTGAATAGAATCATCGAGTGGTCTTGAAAGGAATCATTATCAAATGGAATAGAATGGAATCTTTGAATGGACTCAAATGAAATCAACATCGAATGGAATCGAATGGGATCATCATCAAATGGAATCATCGAATGGACTCTAATGGAATCATCAAACGGACTCGAATGGAAT
This sequence comes from Pan paniscus, assembly GCF_029289425.2. Classification (NCBI taxonomy): domain Eukaryota; kingdom Metazoa; phylum Chordata; class Mammalia; order Primates; family Hominidae; genus Pan; species Pan paniscus. Next base: position 54,548,047 of record NC_073267.2, on the reverse strand, counting down.
TATAAAAAGGAATCCAATGAAATTATTGAATGGATTCAAATGCAATTGTCAAATGCACACGAATGGAATCATCGAATGGACTCTAATGGAATCATCATCGAATGGAATCAAATGGAATCATCAAATGGACACGAATGGAATCATTGAAGGGACTCGAACGGAATCATTGAATGGACTCAAATGGAATCATCATCGAATGCAATCTAATGGAATCTTCGAATGGATTCATATGGAATCATCAAATGGAATCAAATGGTATCATCATCAAATGGAATCGAATGGAATCATCTAATGGAATCGAAGGCAATCATCATCGAATGGAATCAAATGGAATCATCATCGAATAGAATTGAATGGAATTATTGAATGGTATTGAATGGAATCATTGTCAAATGGAATCAAGTGGAATCATAGAATGAAATCTATTGGAATCATTGTCAAATGGAATGGAATGGAATCATTGAATGGAATTGAATGGAATCACCAATGAATGGAATCGAACAGAATCATCATCTAATGGTATCAAATGGAATCATCGAATGGACTCGAATGGAATCATCATCGAAAGGAAAGGTGGAATCATCTAATGAACTCGAAATGAATCATAATCGAATGGAATCAAAAGGAATCATCATCGAATGGATTCACATGGAATCATCATCGAATGGAATCATACGGAATTGTCATCAAATGGAATTGAATGGAATCATAATTTGGACTCGAAATGAATCATCAAATGGAATCAAATGGAAGTGTCGAATGGACTCGAATGGAATCATCATTGAATGGAATCAAATTGAATAAAAGTATGGAATCGAATTAAATCATCAAATGGAGTCGAATGGAATCATCATCAAATGGAATCGAATGGAATCGTCGAATGGAATCAAAAGGAGTCATCATCAAATGGAATCAATGGAATCACCATCGAATGGAATTGAATGGAATAATCATTGAATGGAATCAAATGGAATCATCGAATGTACTCAAATGGAATAATCATCTAATGTACACGAATGGAATCACCATCAAATGGCATCAAATGGAATCATCATCAAGTGGAATCGAATGGAATCATCATCAAGTGGAATCAAATAGAATCATCAAGTGGACTCGAATGGAATCATCATCAAATGGAATAGATTGGAATCATGGAATGGACTCAAATGAAATGATCATCTAATGGAAACTAATGGAATCTTTGAATGGACTCGAATGGAATGATCAAATGTAACTGAATGGAATCATCAAATGGACTTGAATGGAATCATCTTTGAATGGAATTGAATGGAATCATCATCGAAATGAATCGAAGGGAATAATAATCGAATGGAATTGAATGGAATAATCATCAAAAGGAATCATAATATAATGGAATTGAATGGAGACATCATCGAGTGGAGTCATCATCAAATGGAATCGACTGGAATCATCAACAAATGTAATCAAAAGGAATCATCATCGAATGGAACTGAAAGAAATCATCAACGAATGGAATTGAATGGAACCATCATCGAATGGAAATGAATGGAATCATGGAAAGCACATGAATGGAATCATCATTGAAAGGAATCAAATGGTATCATCGAATGGACTCGAATTGAATCATCATTGATTGGAATCAAATGGAATCATCTAATGTACTTGAATGGAATCATCATCGAATGGAGTCAAAAGGAATCATCGAACGGACATGAATAGAATCATCTTCCAAAGGAATGGAATGGAATCATCGAATGGAATCCAATGGAATCATCATCAAATGGAATTGAATGTAATCACCATCGAAATGAATTGAATGGAATCATCATCCCAAGGAATAAAATAAAATCATCAAATGAACTCAAATGGAAACATCATCGAATGGACTCGAATGGAAACATCATCAAAAGGAATCAAATGGAAACATGGAATCGACATGAATGGAATCATCATCGAAAGGAATCGAATGTAATCAACGAATGGACATGAATGAAATCATCATCGAATGGAATCGTAAGAAATCATTGAATGGAACCGAATGAAATCATCATCGAATAGAATCATCGAATGGCCCCAAATGGAATCATCATCAAATGGAATCTAAAGGAATCATCGAATGACACAAATGGAATCATCATTGAAGGGAATCAAATGGAATCATCATCGAACAGAATCAAATAGAATCATCAAATGGAATCGAGTGAAACTATAGTCAAATGGAAAGGAATGGAATAATGGAATGGAAACGAATGGAATCACCAATGAATGGAATCGAATGGAATCATCATCATATGGAATCGAATGGAATAATTGAATGTAATCACACGGAATCATCATCGAATGGAATCGAATGAAATCATCACCGTATGGAATTGAATGGAATAATTGAATGTACTCACATGGAATCATCATCGAATGGAATCGAATTGAATCATCATCATATGGAATCGAATGGAATAATTGAATGTACTCACACGGAATCATCATCGAATGGAATCAAGTGGAATCATCGAATTTATTTGAATGGAATCATCATCGAATGGAAACAAAAGGAATCATCATCGAATGGAATCACATGGAATCATCATCTAAAGGAATCGTACGGAATCAGCATCAAATGGAATTGAATGGAATAATCAAATGGACTCGAACGAAATCATCAAATGGACTCAAATGCAAGCATTGAATGGACCCGAATGGAATCATCATTTAATGGAATAGAATGGAATCATTGAATGGAATCAAACGGAATCATCATCATATGGAGTCTAGTGGAAACATCGAATTGATTCGAATGGAATCATCGGAGAGTGGAATCAAATGGAATCATCACATGGACTCGAATGGAATCATCATCTAATGGAATCAAAGGGAATCATCGAATGGACTCGAAAGGAATCATCATCGAATATAATCAAAAGCAATCATAAAACGGATTCGAATACAATCATCAAATGTACTCGAATTGAATCATCATTGAATGGAATCAAAAGGAATCATTGAATGTACTCGAATGAAATCATCATCGAATCTAATCAAAAGGAATCATTGAATAAAGTAGAATGGGATCATCATTGAATGGAATCGAATGGAATCACTGAATAGACTCGAATGGAATCATCATCAAATGGAATCGAATGGAATCATCTAATGGACCTGAAATGAATCATCATCACATGAAATCACATGTAATCACGGAATGGACACGAATGAAATCATCAAAGAATAGAATCTAATGGAATCATCGAAAGGACTCGAATGGAATATCATTGAATGGAATCAAAAGCAATCATTGAATGGACTCAAATGGAATTATCGAATGGACTCGAATTGAGTCATCCAATGGACTCAAATGGAATAATCATTGAATGGACTCAAATGGAATGATCGAGTGGATTCAAATAGAATCATCAATTGGACTCAAATGGAATTATCGAATGGGCTTGAAAGGAATCATCGAATGCACTCAAATGGAATCATTATTGAACGCAATCAAATGGAATCATCGAATGGAATCGAATGAAATCATCGAATGGAATCGATTGGAATCTTCATCAAATGGAATCAAATGTAATCATCGAATGGAATCGATTGGAATCTTCATCGAATGGAATCAAATGTAACCGTTGAATGAAATCGAATGGAATCATCATCAAATGTAATCGAATGGAATCATCTAATGGAATCAAATGGAATCATCAAATGGAACTGAAAGAAATCAGCATGGAATGATATCAAATGGAAACATCATCAAATAGAATTGAATGGAAACATTGAATGGAATCATCATCAAATGGTGTCCAATGGTATCATCTAATGTACTCGAATGGAATCACCGAATGGACTCGAATGAAATCATCGAATGGAGTCGAATGTAATCATCATCGAATGGAATCAAATGAAATCATCATCAGATGGAATCGATTGGAATCATCACTGAATGGAATCGAATGGAATCATCGAATGGAATCACATGGAATCATCATCGCATGGTATCAAGTAGAAGCATCAAATGAATTGAATGGAATCATCATCGAACCCACTCGAATGGAATCATCATGGAATGGACAAAAATGGAATCATCATTGAATGGAATCAAATGGAAAAATCATCGAATGGAATTGGATGGAAACATCATGGAATTGAATCAAATGGAATCATCATGGAATTGAATTGAATGGCTCATCGAATCGAATTGAATGGAATCATCATTGAATGGAATTGAATGGAATCATCAAATGGAATTGAATGGAATAATCATCGAATGGAATCGAATATAACCATTGAATGAAATCGAATGGAATCATCACCAAATGGAGTCAAACGTAATAATAATAAAATGGAATCAAATGGAATCATCAAAGAATGGAATCGAATGGAATCATCATCAAATGGAAATGAATGGAATGATCAAAGAATGGAATCCAATGGAATCATTGTCCTATGGAACCGAATGGAATCATCAAATGGACTCGAATGCCATCACCATTGAATGGACTTGAGTGGAATCATCATCGAATGGAATCTAATGGTGTCATTGAATGGGCTCAAATGGAATCATCAAATGGACTCCAAGGGAATCATCGAATGGAATCGTTGAATGGAATCCAACGGAATCATCATCGAATGGAATCCAATGTAATCCTTGAATGGAATCGAATGGAAACATCATCTAATGGATTCAAATGGAATTGTCATCGAAATGAATCAAAAACAATCATCAGCAAATGGAAACGAATGGAATCATCTAACATACGTGAATGGAATCAGCATCAACTGCAATCAAATGTAATCATCGAATGGACACGAATGGAATCATCATTGAATGGAATCAAACGGAATCTTCATCGAATGGAATCCAATGGAATCACAAAATGGAATAGAATGGAGTCATCATCAAATTGAATCGAAGGTAATCATCGAATGGCATTTATTGGAACCATTGATAGGAATAGAATGGAATCATCATCGAATGGAAATGAATAGAATCATTGAATGAAATCGAATGGAATCCTCATCGAATGGAGTCGAATGGAACCATAATGGAATGAAATCTAATGGAATCAACAATGAATGGAATCAAATGGAATCATCGAATGGAATACAATGGAATCATCATCAAATGGAACCGAATGGAATCATCAAATGGACAAGAATGGAATCGTCATCAAATGGAATCATCAAATGGACACGAATGGAATCATCATCAAATGGAATCTAACGGAATCATCGAATGGACTCGAATGGAATCATCATCGAATGCAGGCAAATGAAATCATCACCGTACGGAATCGAATGGGATCATCCCTTAATGGAATTGAATGGAATCATCCAATGGAATCTGATGGAAACACCATAGAATGGTATTGAATAGAAGCATTCAATGAAATCGAATGTAAACACCATCAAACAGACACGAATGGAATTACAATCGAATGGACTTGAATGGAATCATAGTCTAATGGAATCAAATGGAATCATCATCGAATGGAATTGAAAGGAATCATCAATGAATGGAATCAAATGGAATCCTCGAATGGAACCCAATGGAATCATCATCAAATGGAACTGAATGGAATTAACGAATGGACTCTAATAGAATCATCATCGAATGCAATCAAATTGAATCATCAAATGGACTCGAATGGGATCATCGAATGGCATCGAATGGAAACATCATTGAATGGAATCGAATGCAGTCATTGAATGGACTCCAATGTAATCATCATAGAATGGAATAGAATGGAATCCTCAAATGGAATCGAATGGAATCATCAAATGGCATTGAATGGAATCATCATTGAATGAAATCGAATGAAATCATCATCAAATGAAATTGAATGAAATCATCGAATGGCATCTAATGGAATCATCATCCAGTGGAATCAAATGGAATCAACTAATGGGCCCATATGGAATCATCATCGCATGGAATAGAGTGGAATCCTCATCAAATGAAATTGAATAGAATCATCATGGAATGGAATCGAATGGAACCATCGAATGGAATAGAATGGAATCATCATCAAATGGAATCAAATAGAATCAGCGAATGAAATCGAATGGAATCATCATCGAATGGAATCGAATGGAATCATCATCGAGTGGAATTGCATGGAATCATCAAATGGAATCTAATGGAATCATCATCACATGGAACCAATTGGAATCATCATGGAGTGGAATCGAATGGAATCATCAACGAATGGAATCCAAAGGGAACATGGAATTGAATGGAATGATCATCGAATGGAATTGAATGGAATCATCATCAAATGAAATTAAATGGAATGATCGAATGGACTCGAATGGAATCATCAGAAATGGAATTGAATGGAATCATTGAATGGACTCGAATGGAATCATCTTCGAATGGAATTGATAGGAATCATCAAATGGACTAGAGTGGAATCATTGAAAGGACTGGAATGGAATCATCATCAAATGGAATCAAACAGAATAATTGAATGGACACAAATGGAATCATCATCGAATGGACTCGAATAGAATCATGGAATGGAAGCGAATGGAATAACCCTTGAATGGATTTGTATGGATTCGTCATCAAATGGACTTGAAAGGAATCATCATCGAATGGAATTTAATGGAATTATCATCTAATGGAATCGAATGGAATCATCAGCGAACTCAGTCGAATGGAGAAATCGAATGGAATCTGTTGGAATCGTCATTGAATGGAACCGAATGCAGTCATCATCAAGTGGAATCGAATGGAATCATCATCGAATGGAATTGAATGGAATCTCGTCGAATAGAATAGAATGGAATCATCAAAGGAAATCGAATGGAATCATCTTCAAGAGGAATCGAAGGGAGTCATCGAATGGAATCAAATGGAATCATTGAATGGAATCGAATGGAATAATCATCAAATGGAATCAAATGGAATCATCGAATGGATTCAAATGCAATAATCAAATGGACTCAAAATGAATTATCATGTGGAATCGAATGGAACCATCGGTTGGATTCGAATGGAATCATCTACAAATGGAATCAGATGGAATCAATGAAGAAACTCGAAAAGAAACATCGAATGGACTCAAATGCAATCAATATCTAATGCAACCGAATGGAATAATCAACAAAAGGAATCGAATGAAATCATTGAGTGGAATCCAATGGAATCATCACCAAATGGAACTGAATGGAATCATCAAATGAAATTGAATTGAATCATCATCGAATGGACCCAAATGGAATCATCATCGAATGGAATTGAAAGGTGTCATCGAATGGACTGAAATGGAATCATCGAATGGACTCGAATGGAATCATCGAATGGAATTGAATGGAATCATCATCCAATGGAATCTTATGGAATCATTGAAAGGAATCGAATGTAATCATCACTAAAAGAAATCAAATGTAATCATTCAATGGAATCAAATGGAATCATCGAATGGCATCGTATGGAATCATCAATGAATGGAATCGAATGGAATCATCTAATGGACTTGAATGGAATCATCATTGAATGAAATCAAATGAAATCATCGAATGGACAGGAATGAAATCATCATTGAATGCATTCGAATGGAATCATCATCGAATGGAATCAAATGGAATCATCAAATAGAATAGAATGGAGTCATCAGCAAATGGAATCGAAAGTAATCAGGGAATGGCATCGAATGGAATCATCGAATGGACACAAATGGAATCATCATCAAATGGAATCAAATGGAATCATCATCAAATGGAATCAAGTAGAATCATCATAGAATCGAATCGAATGGAGTCATCCATTGAATAGAAAGGAATCATCATCGAATGGAATTGAATGGAATCATGAACGAATGGAATCAAAAGAATCATCATGGAATGGACTCGAGTGCAATCATCATCAAATGGAATCGCATGGAATCATCATCGAATAGAATCGAAAGAAATCATCGAATAGACTCGAATGGAATCATCATAGAATGGAATCGAATGGAATCATTGAATGAACACGAATGAAGTCATCATTGAATGGAATCGAATTGAATCATGGAATGGACTCGAATGGAAACATTGTCGAATGGCATTGAATGGAATCATCGAATAGCATTGAATGGAATCATCAATGAACGGACAGGAATAGAAACATCATCAAATGGACTCAAATGGAATCATCGTAAAATGGAATCGAATGGAATCATCATTGAATGGACTCGAATGGAAACATCATTAAATTGAATCAAATGGAAACATCATGGAATTGAATTGAATGGCTCATCATTGAATGGAATCGAATGCAATCATCATCGAATGGAAATGAATGGAATCCTCTAATGGACGTGAATGGAATCATCATCGAAGGCAATCAAATGTAATTATCAAATGGACATGAATGGAATCAACATCGAGTGGAATCTTTGAATGGACTTGAATGGAATCAACATCAAGTGGAATCATCGAATGGACTTGAATGGAATCATCATCGAATGGACTCGAATGGAATCATCGAATTGATTTGAAAGGAATCATCATCGAATGTAATCCAATGGAAACATTGAATGGAATTGAATGGAATCATCATTGACTGGAATTGAATGGAATCTTCCAATGGACTCGAATGGAATCATTGGAGAATGGAATTGAATGGAATTATCCAATGGACTCGAATGGAATCAACTTTGAATGGAATTGAAGGGAATCATTGAAAGGAATCAAATGCAATCATCATCGAATGAACCCAAATGGAATCATCATCGAATGGAATTGAATGGAATCATTGAATGGACACGAATGGAATCATTGATGGACTCGAATGGAATCATCGAATGGACTCAAATGGAATCATCATCAAATGGATTCAAATGGCATCATCGAATGGAATCAAAGGCAATCATCATCGAATGGAATCAAATGGAATCATCATCTATTAGAATCCAATGGAATCATCGAATGGAATTGAATGGAATCATCATTGAATGGAATCGAATGGAATCGTCATCAAATGGAAACAAATGGAATCATTATCGAATGGAATCTAATGTAATTATCACCTAATGGATTTGAATTCCATTAGGAATGGAATGGAATGGAATGGAGACGAATGGAGAAATTGAATGAAATCCGTTGGAATCATCATTGAATGGAATCGAATGCAGTCATCATCGAACGGAATCGAATGGCATCATCAACGAGTGGAATCGAATGGAATCATCATTGAATTGAATCAAAAGGAATCATCATTGAATAGAAATGAAAGGAATGATCGAATGGAATCAAATGGAATCATCGAATGGAATCGAATGGAATCATCATTGAAAGAAATCGAAGGGAATCATCATCGAATGGACTCGAATGGAATCATCGAATGGATTTGAAAGGAATCATCATCAAATGGAATCCAACGGAAACATTGAATGGAATCGAATGGAATCATCATTGACTGGAATTGAATGGAATCATCCAATGGACTCGAATGGAATCATTGGAGAATGGAATTGAATGGAATTATTGAATGGACTCAAATGGAATCAACTTTGAATGGAATCAAAGGGAATCATTGAAAGGAATCAAATGCAATCATCATCGAATGAACCCAAATGAAATCATCATCGAATGAAATTGCATGGAATCACTGAATGGACACGAATGGAATCATTGATGGACTCGAATGGAATCATCGAATGGAAACAAATGGAATCATCATCTATTAGAATCCAATGGAATCATCGAATGGAATTGAATGGAATCATCATTGAACGGAATCGAATGGAATTGTCATTGAATGGAAACGAATAGAATCATCATCGAATGGAATCTAATGGAATTATCTTCTAATGGAATCGAATGGAATCATCAAGGAAAGGAAACAATTCGAGAAATCGAATGGAATCCGTTGGAATCATCATCGAATGGAATAGAATGCAGTCATCATCAAATGGAATCAAATGGCATCATCATCGAGTGGAATCGAAAGGAATCATCACCGAATTGAATCGAAAGGAACCATCATCGAATAGAATCGAATGGAATCATCGAATGGAATCGAATGGAATCATCATTGAAAGAAATGAAAGGGAATCATCTAATGGAATCAAAGGGAATCATCGAATGCAATTGAATGGAATCAACATCAAATGGAATCCAATGGAATCATCGAATGGACACGAATGGAATAATCGAATGGACTCGAATGGAGTCATCGAATGGAATCAAATGGAATCATCAATTGGACAGGAATGGAATGATCATCAAATTCTATCAGATGGAATCAACGAAAGGACTCGAATGGAATCGTCGATTGGACTCAAAAGGAATCATCATCGAATGGACTCTAATGGAATGATCCAATGGACCCTAATGGAGTCATTGAATTGAAGTGAATGGAATCAACAATTGGATTCAAATGGAATTATTGTATGGGCTCGAATGGAATCATCAAATGGACTCGAATGGAATCATTATCGAATGGAATCGAATGGAATCATTGAATGGAATCGAATGGAATCACGATTGAATGGTCTCGAATGGAATCATCATCGAATGGGATCGAATGGAATCATTGAATGGACTCGAATGGAATCAACAAACAGACTTGAATGGAATCATCATCGAATTGAATCTAATGGAATCATCGAATGGCATCAAATGGAATCATCAAATGGAATCAAACGGAATCATCATCAAATGAAATCGAATGGAATCATCAAATGGAATCAAATGGAATCATCATCAAATAGAAACGAATGGAATCACTGAATGGACTCGAATGGAATCATCATTGAAAGGACACAAATGGACTCTTCATCAAATGGAATTGAATGGTATCATCGAATTGACTCTTATGGAATCATCGAATGGACTTGAATGGAATCATCTAATGGAATCGAATGGAATCACCATCGAATGTAATCTTATGGAATCATCAAATGGATTCAAATGGAATCATCATCGAATGGAATCAAATGCAATCATTGAATGGAATCGAATGGAATCATCAATGAATTGAATCGAATGGAATCATTGAATGGCATCAAATGGAATCATCATCGAATGGAATCAAATGGAATCCTATAATCGACATGAAAGATCCATCATCGAATGCAATCAAATGGAATCTTCGAATGGACACGAATGGAATCATCATTGAAAGGAATCGAATGGAATCCTTATTGAATGAAATCTAATGGAAGCATCAAATGGAATAGAATGGAGTTTTCATCGAATGGAATCGAATGTAATCATCGAATGGCATCAAATGGAATCATCGAATGCAATAGAAAGGAATCAACCTGGAATGGAAACGAAAAGAATCTTTGAATGAAATCGAATGGAATCATCATCGAATGGAGTTGAATGGAATCATCATCGAATGAAATCTAATGGAATCAACAAATGGAATCCAATGGAATCATCATCAAATGAAACTGAATGGAATCATCGAATGGACTCAAATGGAATCATCATTGAATGGAATCAAATGGAATCATTGAATGGAATCGAATGGAATCATCATTGAATGGAATCGAATGGAATCATTGAGTGGAATCATCATCAAATGAAATCGAATGGAATCATCAAATGGACTTGAATGCAATCATCATCAAATGGAATTGAATGCAATCATAGAATGGACTCGAATGGAATGATCATCGTGTGGAATTGAATTTAATCATCAAATGGAATCGAGTAGAATCATCAAATGGCATCGAATGTAATCATCATCCAATGGAATCAAATAGAATCATATAACGGACTAATATGGAATCATCATCAAATGGAATCAAGTGTAATGATCAAATGGACATGAATGGGATCAACATAGAATGGAATCCAATGGAATCATCGAATGAAACAGAATGGAATCATTATCAAATGGAATCAAAGAGTATCATCGAATGAAATTGAATGGAATCATCATTGAATGGAGTCGAATGGAATCATCATCGAATGCAATCGAGTTCAATCATCATTGAATGGAATCAAGTGTAATCATCAACAAATGGAACCGCATGGAATCACTGAATGGAATCTAATGCAATCAGCATCACATGGAAGCAAACGCAATCATCATGGAGTGGAATCGAATGGAATCATCATCAGATGGAATCCAATGGCATCACTGAATTGAATGGAATGATCATCGAATGGAATCGAAGGGAATCATCGAATGGGATTGAAGGGAATCTTTGAATGGAATCGATTGGAATCATTGAATGGATTCAAGTGGAATTATCATTGAATGGCATCGAATGGAATCATCGAATGGCATCGAATAGAATCATCATTGAAAGGTAAGGAATGGATTCATCCAATGGACACGAATGGAATCATCATTGAATGGAATTCAATGGAACCTTCGAATGGACTGGATTGACATAATCATCAAATGCAATCAAATGATATCATCATTGAATGGAATCGAAAGGAATCATCATCGAATGGAATTGAATGGAATCATCCAATGGAATAGAATTGAATCATCATCGAATGGAATCAAATAGAATCATCAAATGAAATCTAATGGAATCCTCATCGAATAGAACCAAATGGAATCATCATCGAATGGAACCTGATGGAATCATCATCGAATTGAATTGAATGGAATCATAATCGTATGGAAATGAATAGAATCATCATCATATACAATAGAATGGAATCATCCAATGGAATAGAACTGAATCATCATCGAATGGAATCGAATAGAATCATCAAATGAAATTGAATGGAATCAACATCGAATGGAATGGAATGGAATCATCATCGAATGGAATCGAATGGAATCATCCAATGTAATAGAATTGAATCATCATACAATGGAATCGAATAGAATCATCAAATGAATTCGAATGAAGTCATCTATTAACAGAATAGAATGGAATCATGGAATGGAATCCAATGTAATCATCATCGAATTGAACCCAGTGGAATTATTAAACAAACTCGAATGGAATCATCAAAAGTACTCAAATGGTATCATCATCGAATGGAATCAAATGGAATCATTGAATGGACTCCAATGGAATCATCATTGAATGGAATTGAATAGAATCATCAAACGGCTTCGAATGAAATCATCATAGAATGGAATGGAATGGAATCATCAAATGGACACGAATGGAATAATCATTAAATGGAATCGAATGTAATCTTTGATTGGACACAATTGACATCATCATCAAATAGAATCGTCATCAAATGGAATTGAATGGAATCATCATTGAATGGAATCGAGTGGAATCATCCAATGGAATAGAATTCAATCATCATTGAATGGAATCAAATAGAATCATTGAATGAAATTGAAAGGAATCATCATCGAGTGGAATCAAATGGAATCATCATCAAATGGAATATTATGGAATCATCACTGAATGGAATCAAATGGAATCATCATCAAATGGAATCGAGTGGAATCATCCAATGGAGTAGAATTCCATCATCATCGAATGGAATTGAATAGAATCATCGAATGAAATAGAATGGAATCATCATTGAGTGGAATCAAATGGAATAATCATCGAATGGAATTGAATGGAATCATCATCGAATGGAATCGAATAGAATTATCAAAGAATGGAATAGAAGGGAATCATCCAATGGAATAGAATTGAATCATCATCAAATGGAATTGAATAGAATCATTGAATGAAATCGAATGGAATCATCAAAGAACGGAATCGAATGCAATCATAGAATGGAATTCAAAGTAATGATCATCGAATTCAACCCAATGGAATCATCAAATGGACTCGAATGGAATCATTGAATAAATTTCAATGAAGTCGTCAAATGCACTCGAATGGAATCACCATCAAATGGAATCGAATGGAATCCTCGAATAGAATCAAATGCAATCATCAAATGGAATCGAAAGGAAACATCATCAAATGGAATCGAATGGAAAGATCGAATGGAATCAAAGGCAATCATGATCAAATGGAATCAAATGGATTCATCGAATGCAATCAAATGGAATCATTGTCAAGAGAAATCGAGTGGAATCATTGAATGGAATCGAATGGGATCTTTGTCGAATGGAATGGAATGGAAATAATGAATGGAATTGAATGGAATCACCAATGAAGGGAATGTAAAGGAATCATCATCAAAAGGAATCGAATGGGATCATCAAATGGACTCGAATGGAATCATCATCAAGTGGAATTGTGTGAAATCATCTAATGGGCACGAATAGCATCATCATCGAATGGAATCAACTGGAATCATCTAATGTACTCGAATGGAATCATCATTCAATTGAAAAGAATGGAATCGTCGAATGGAATCAAACAGAATCTTCATCATATGGAATCGAGTGGAATCATCAAATGGACTCGAATGTAATCATTGGAGAATGGAATCAAATGGAATCATGAAATGGAATCGAAAGGAATCATCATTGAATGGAATAAAATAGAATCATCGAATGGAATCCAATGGAATCATCATTAAATATAATCAAAAGCATTCATCATCAAATGGAATCAAATAGTATCATCAAATGAAATCGAATGGAATCATCATAGAATGGAATCAAATGGAATCATCATTGAATGGAATCGAATGGAATCATCATGGAGTGGAATCGAATGGAATCGTCATCGGATGGAATCCATTGGGATCACTGAATTGAATGGAAAGATCATTAAATGGAATCAAAGGGAATCATCGAATGGGATCCAATGGAATCATTGAATGGATTTGAATGGAATAAATGAGTGGATTCAAATGGAATCATCATTGAATGGATTAGAACAAGATCATCAAATGGACTCGAATGGAATCATCATCAAATGGATTCGAATGGAATCATTGATGGAACAGGAATGGAATCATCATTGAATGGAATCAAATGGAATCAGTGAATGGACTCGAATGGAAATATCATCGAATGGAATCAAATGGAATCATCGAATGGAATCGAATAGAATTATCAATTAATGGAATCTAAGGGAATAATCGAATGGACATGAATGGAATCATCTTATGGACTCCAGTGGAAACATCATTGAAAGGAAACATCAAATGGACTCGAATGGAATCATCATCGAGTGGAATCAAATGGAATCAGCAAATGGACTCAAATGGAATCACCATTGAATGGAATCGAAAGGAATCATCGAATGGCATCGATTGAAATCATCATCGAAAGGAATGAAATGGAGTCATCGAATGGACTTGAATGGAATTTTCATCGAATGGAATCAAATGGAATCTTCGAATGGACTCGATTGACATCATCATCGAATGGAATCATCATCAAATGGAGTCGAATGGAATCATCATCAAATGGAATCGAATGGAATCATCCAATGGAATAGAATTGAATCATCATCGAATGGAATCGAATAGGATCATCGAATGAAATCAAATGCAATCACCATCGAATGGAATCAAATGGAATCATCATCGAATGTAATCTGATGGAATCATCATCGAATGGAATTGAATGGAATCATCATCGAATGTAATCGAATAGAATCATCATGATATGCAATAGAATGGAATGATCCAATGGAATAAAATTGAATCATCTTTGAATGGTATTGAATAGAATAATCAAATGAAATCGAATGGAATCATCATCAAATGGAATGGAATGGAATCATCATCGAATGGAATGGAAAGGAATCACCATCGAATGGAATCGAGTGGAAACATCATCAAATGGTATCGAATGGAATCATCCAATATAATAGAATTGAATCTTCATCGAATGGAATCAAATAGAATCATCAAATGAAATCGAATGCAATCATCAACAAACGGAAACAGATGGAATCATAGAATGGAATCCAATGTAATCATCATCGAATTGAACCCAATGGAATTATTAAATGGATTCAAATGGAATAATCAAATGAACTCAAATGGAATCATCATCTAATGGAATCAAATGGAATCATCAAGTGGACTCGAATTGAATCACTGAATGAATTCAAATGAAATCATCAAATGGACTCGAATGGAATCATCATCGAATGGAATCTAATGGAATCATCGAATGGACTCGAATGGAATCAACATCGAGCAGAATTGAATGGAATCATGTAATGGACTCAAATGGAATCATCATCAAATGGAATCGAATGGAATCATGGAATGGCACAAATGGAATCATCATCGAAAGGAGAGGAATGGAATCATCGATTGGACAACTATGGAATCATAATTGAATGGAATTGAATGGAATCTTTGAATGCACTCGATTGACATCATCATCGAATGGAATCATCATCGAATGGAATCAAATGGAATCATCATCAAATGGAATCAAATGGAATCATCCAATGTAATAGAATTGAATCATCATCCGATGGAATCGAATAGAATCATCGAATGAAATCAAATGGAACCATCATCGATTGGACACAAATGGAATCATCATAGATTGGACTCGAATGGAATCATCATCCAATGGATTCGAATGGAATCAACATCGAATGGAATTGAATGGAAACACCAAAGAATTGAATCGAATGGAATCATCATGGAATTGAAACGGATGGACTCATCATCAAATGAATTCGAATGGAAGCATCAAAAGGAAATGATTGGAATAATCATCAAAAGGAATCGAATGAAATCATTGAATGTAGTCGAATGGAATCATCATTGAGTGGAAACGAATGGAATCATCATAGAAGGGAATCAAATGGATTCTTTGAATGGAATCAGATGGAATCATAATCGAATGGAATCAAATAGAATCATTGAAATAAATCAAATGGAATCACCATCGAATGGACTCGAATGGAATCTTCATCGAATGAACTCGAAAGGAATCATCATCCAGTGGAATTGAATGGAATCAACATCGAATGGAATCGAATGGAAACACCATCAAATTGACTCGAATGGAATCATCATGGAATTGAAACGAATGGACTCATCATCGAATGCATTCGACTGGAGTCATCGGAAGGAATTGATTGGAATCACCATCGAATGGAATATAATGAAGTCATTGAATGGAATTGAATGAAATCATCACTGAATGGGATCGAATGGAATCATCAAATGAACTCAAATGCAATAATCGACTGGGTTTGAATGGAATCATCAGAAAATGGAATCGAATGGAATCATCGAATGGACTCGAATGGAATCATCATCGAATGGAACCAGATGGAATCATCAAATGGATTTCAATGGAATCCTTGAATGCACAGGAATGGAATCATCATTCAATGGAATTCAATGGATTCATAGAATCATCCCGAACAGAATCATCAGCGAATGGAATCGAAAGGAATCATCAAATGGAATCAAATGGAATCATCATCGAATGGAGTCAAATAGATTCGGCATCAAATTGAATCGAAGGGAATCATCATCAAATGTAATCGAATGGAATCATCATGGAATGGAATCGAATAGAATAAGCATCTAAAAGAATCAGACGGAATCATCATCGAATGGAATCGAATGGAATTTTCATCAAATAGAATCGTATGGAATCATCATTGAATAGAATCAAAAGGGATCATTGAATGAAATCGAATGGAATCAACATCAAAAAGAATCAAAGTAAAAGAAAGAATGGAATACACCAGCATTATCGAATGGAATTGAATGGAATCATCATTGAATGGACTTGAATGAAGTCATCATCGAATCGAATCGAATGGAATCATTTAATGGACTCGAATGGGATCATCAAATGGAATCGAATGGAATCATCATTGAATGGAATTGAATGAAATCATGGAATGCACTTGAATGGAATCATCAAATGGACTCAAATGGAATCAACGTCAAGTGGAATCGAAAGGTAACATCGAATGGACTTGAATGGAATCATCATCGAATGGAATCGAAAGGAACCCTTAAATGGGCTCGAATGGAAACATGATCAAATGGAATTGAACGGAATCATCTTCGAATGGAATCGAATGGAATCATCAACAAATGGAATTTAATGGAATCATCATCGTATGGAATCAAATGGAATCATCATCGAATGGAATCGAATGGAATCATCATCAAATGGAATCAAATGGAATCATCGAATAGAATTGAACGGAATCATCATTGAATAGAATCAAATGGAATCATCGTTGAATGGAATCGAATGGAATCATCAATGAATGGAATCGAATGGAGTCATCTAATGTAGTCCTTTGGAATCAACGTTGAATGGAAAGGAATGCAGTCATCATCGAATGGAATCAAATGCAATCATCGAATGGACTCGAAGGAATAATCATCGCATGGAATCCAGTGGAATCATTGAATGGACTCGAATGCAATTATCGACTGGACTCAAATGAAATCATCCTCTAATGGAATTGAAAGGATTCATTGAATGGACTCGAATGGAATTATCATCAACTGAAATTGAATGGAATCATCGAATGGAATCGAATGGAATCATAATCGAATGGAATCAAAAGGAATCATGATATGGACTTGAATGGAATCATTGAATTTACTCCAATGGAATCATCAAATTTACTTGAATGGAATCATCATCGAATGCAATCAAATGAAATCATCGAATGGACTCGATTGGAATCATCATAGAATGGAATTGAGTGGAATCATCAAATGCAATCATACGGAATCATCATCGAATGGAATCAAATGGAATAACCGAATGCACTGGAGTGGAATCATCATAGAATGAAATCGAATGGAATCATTGAATGGACTCCAATGGAATCATCATCGAATGGAATAGAATGGAATCATTGAATGGACTCCAATGGAGTCATCATCGAATGGAATCGAATGGAATCATCAAATGGACTCGAATGGAATCATCATCATAAGGAATCGAATGGAATCATCGATTGGAATCTAATGGAATCATCATCGAATGGAATCATCCTCGAAAGGAAAATTATGGAATCAAAAATGAATGGAATCAAATGGAATCATCGAATGGAATCCAAAGGAATCATCACCAAATGGAACTTAATGGAATCATCGAATGGAATCGAATGGAATCATCATCAAATGGAATCGAAAAAAATCATTGAGTATACTCGAATGGAATCATCATTGAATGGAATCGAATGAAATCATCCAATGGAATCTAATTGAGTCATTGAATAGACTCGAATGGAATCACGAACAAATGCAATTGAATGGAATCAAGGAATGGAATCAAATGAAATCATTGAATGGCGTCAAAATGAATCATCACCCAATGGAATAAAACGGAATAATCTAACAGACACATATGAAATCATCATTGAATGGAATCAAGTGGAATCATTGAATGGACACGAATGGAATCATCATCAAATGGAATCAAATGGAATCATCATCAAATGGAATCAAATGGAATCATCATAGAATGGAATCGAATGGAATCATCGAATGGAATAGAATGGAATCATCATCGAATGGAAGCAAGTAGAATCATCGAATGAAATCAAATGGAATCATCATCGAATGGAAACGAATGGAATCATCATCGTACAGAATGGAATGGAAACATCATTAAAAGGAATTGAATGGAATCATCAACAAATGGAATTGGATGGAATCATCGAACGGAATCTAATGGAATCATCATCACATGGAACCAAATGGAATCATCATTGAGTGGAATTCAATGGAATCATCATCGATGTTAATCTAATGGGATCACTGAATTGAATGGAAACATCATTGAATGGAATCGAAGGGAATCATCAAATGGGATCGAAAGAAATCATGAAATGTAATTGAATGGAATCATCGAATGGATTCGAATGGAATAATCATTGAATGGATTCGAATGGAATCATTGAACATACTTGAATGGAATCATCATTTAATGGAATCGAATGGAATCATCAAATGGAGACAAATGGAGTCATCATTGAATGGAAAAGAATGGAATCATTGAATGGAATCGAATGGAAACATCATTAGATGGAATCATATGGAATCATCGAATGGCATCGAATAGAATCATCAATGAATGGAATCTAAGGGAATAATCGAATGGACTCAAATTGAATCAACAATTGGACTCGAGTGGAATAATCATCGAATGAAATCAAATGGAATCAACGAATGGACTCGAATGGAATCATCATAGAATGGAATCTTATGTAATCGTCAAATGCAATCAAATGGAATCATCGTTGAATGCAATCTAATGGAATCATCAAATGGACTCAAATGGAATCACCATTGTATAGAATCGAATAGAATCATCGAATGACATCGAATGGAATCATCATTGAATGGAATCGAATGGAATCATCGAATGGACTAGAATTGAAAGAGCTTCGAATGGAATCGAATAGAATCATTGAATGATATCGAATGGAATCATCATTGAATGCAATCTAAGAGAATCATCAAATGGACTCGAATGGAATCATCGAATGGACTCGAATTGAATCGTCATCGTATGGAACCTAATGGAATCATCTAATGGACTCGAATGGAATCATCATGGAATGGAATCAAATGGCATCATCAAATGGCATCGCAAGATATCATCATCGAATGGAATTGAATGGAATCATCATCTAATGGAATCGAGTGGAATCGCCATCAAATTGAATTGAATGGAATTATCCAGTGGAATAGAACTGCATCATCATCGAATGGAATCATCATCGAATGGAATCAAATTGAATCATCATTGAATGGAAACAAATGGAATAATCACCCAATGGAATCGAATGGAATCATCATCGAATGGAATCGAATGGAACCATCCAATGGAATAGAACTGAATCATCATCGAATGGAATCAAATAGAATCATCGAATGAAGTTGAATGGAATCAATATCAAATGGAATTGAATGGAATCATCAACGAATGGAATCAAATGACATCATCAAATGGAATACTATGTAATCATCAACAAACTGAACCCAATGGAATCATTAAATGGACTTGAATGGAATCATCAAATGGACATGAATGGAATCATCATCAAATGGAATAGAATGGAATCATCAAATGAAATCGAATGGAATTATCATCAAATGAAATCAAATGGAATTGTTGAATGGACTTGAATGGAATCATCATTGAATAGAATTGAATGATATCATCGAATGGACTCGAACGGAATCATCATCAAATGGAATCAAATGGAATAATTGAATGGACATGAATGGAATCATCGTCGAATGGAATCAAATGGTATCATTGAATGAAATCAAATGGAATCATCATTGAATGTAATTGAATGGAATTGTCATCAAGTGTAATCGAATGGAATCATCGTCGAATGGATTCAAATGGTATCATCAAATGAAATCAAATGGAATCATCATTGAATGTAATCGAATGGAATTGTCATCAAGTGTAATCGAATGGAATCATCATCAAATGGAATCTCATGGAATTATCATCAAATCGATTTGAATGGAATAATTAACGAATTCAATCGAATGCAGAAGTCGAATTGAGTCCATACAAATCATCATCGAATGGAACCGAATGCTGTCATCATCTAATGGAATCAAATGGAATCATCAACAAATAGAATTGAATGGAATCACCATCGAATGGAATCGAAAGTAATCATCATTGAAAAGAATCGAATAGAATCATAGAATGGAATCATATGGAAACATCATCAAATGAATCAAAGGAAATCATCAAACGGAATCGAATGGAATCATCAAAAGGAATCAAAAGGAATCATAATCGAATGGAATCAAATGGAATCATCGAAAGGACTCGAATGGAAGCATCATAGAATGCAATCGAAAGAATCATTGAATGGACTTGAAAAGAATCATTGAATGGACATGAATGGAATCATCATTGAATGGAATCGAATGGAATAACCGAATGGACACTAATGGAATCATCATCAAATGGAATCACATGGAGTCATCTTATTGAATCGGATGGAATAATCACTGAATGGAATCGAGTGGAATCATCGAATGATCTTAAAAGGAATAATCGTATGGACTTGAATGGAATCATCGAATGGAATCTAATGGAATAATCAACGAGTGGAATCATATGGAGAAATCGACTGGAATACATTGGAATCATCATCGATTTGAATCGAATGCAGTCATCATCTAATGGAATCGAATGGAATCATCATTGAATATAATCTAAAGGAATCATAATAGAGTAGAATTGAATGGAATCATCCAATGGAAAAGCATGAAATCATCATTGAAAGGAATCTAGGGAATCATCAAAAGGAATCAAATGGAATCATTGAATGGAATTGAATGGAATCATCTTTGAATATTATCTAAAGGAGTCATCATCGAATAGAATCAAACGGAATCATCAAATGGAACCAAATGAAATCATCGTAAAAAGGAATCGAAGGGAATCATTGAAAGGAATCAAACGGAATCATCAAATGGAATCGAAAGGAATCATCATTGAATGGAATCGAATGGAATCATCAAATGAACACGAATGGAATAATCGAATGGACTCGAATGGAATCATCAAATGGAATCGAATGGAATCATCGATGTGAGTCGAATGGAATCATCATCAAATGGAATCAGATGGAATCAATGAAGGAAATCGAATGGAATCATCGAATGGACTCGAATGGAATCATCATCAGATGGAATCGAATGGAGTCATTGAATGGACTCAAATGGCATCATCATCGAATGAAATTGAATGAAACCATCATCAAATGGAATTGAATGGAATCATCATTGAATGAAACCGAAAGGAATCATCGAATGATCTCGAACGGATTAATCAAATGGACCCAAATGGAATCATCGAATGGACTTGAATGGAATCATCTAATGGACTCGAATGGAATCATTATTGAATGGAATTGAATGGAATCATCAAATGGTCTCGAATGGAAACATCATCGAATGCAATCGAATTTAATTATCGAATGGAATCAAATGGAATCATGATCGAATGGAATCGAATAGTATCAGCTTCAAATAGAATCGAATGGAATCATCATCAATGGAATTGAATGGAATTTCTTCAAATGGAATCGAATGGAAACATCATCGAATAGGATCGAACGGGATCATCAAATGAAACTGAATGGAATGATCATCAATACGAATCAAAATAAAAAAAGAATAGAATCCAACAGAATCATTGAATGAAATCAAATGGAATCATCATTGAATGGACTCGAATGGAGTCATCATCGAATGGAATCAAATGGAATCATTTAATGGACTCGAATGGAATCATTGAATGGACTCGAATGGAATCATGGAATGGAATCTAATGTAATCATTATCCAATGAAATCAAATGGAATCATAGAATGGAATCGAATGGAATCATCATTGAATGGAATCAAATGAAATCATGGAATGCACTCGAATGGAACCATCGAATGGACTCAAATGGAAACAACATTGAGTGGAATCAAAAGAAAACATCAATTGGAGTGGAATGGAATAATTGAATGGAATCATCATCAAATGGAATAGAATGGAATCATTGAATGGACCCAAAAGGAATAATCATCGAATGTAATCAAATGGAATCATCGAATGGAATCCATTGGAATCATCATCGAATGGAATCGAAAGGAATCATCATCAAATGGAATCGAATAGAATCATCAATGAATGGAATCGAATGGAGTCTTTGAATGGAGTCTGTTAGAATCATCATCGAATGGAACCGAATGCAGTCATCATCTAATGGAATCAAATGCAATCATCGAATGGACTCAATGGAATCATCATCGCATGGAATCGAATGGAATCATCAAATGGACTCAAATGGAATCATCATCGAATGGAATCGAATGGAATAATTGATTGGACAGGAATGGAGTCACCATCGAATGGAAACGAATGGAATCTTTGAATGGAATCGAATGAAATTATTGAACGGACTCGAATAGAATCATCATTGAATAGAATCAAATTATATCATCGTTGAATAGAATCTAATGAAATCATCATCGAATGGAATCTAGTGGAGTCATCATCTAATGGAATTGAAAGGAATCAGCAAGGAATGGAATCGAATGGAGAAATCAAAAGGAATCCGTTGGAATCATCATCGAATGGAACCGAATGCAGTCATCACAGAATGGAATTGTATGGAATCAACGAAGTGACTTGAATTGTGTCATCATTGAATGGAATTGGATGGAATCATCAAATGGACTTGAATGGAATCATCGAATGGACTCATGGAATCATCATCGAATGGAATCAAATGGAATAATCGATTGGACAGGAATGGAATCACCATCAAATGGAAACTAATGGAATCTTCGAACGGAATCGAATGAAATTATTGAACAGACACAAATAGAATCATCATTGAATAGAATCGAATTATATCATCATTGAATAGAATCTAATGAAATCATCATCGAATGGAATCTAGTGGAGTCATCACCTAATGGAATTGAATGGAATCAGCAAGGAATGGAATTGAATGGAGAAATCGAAGGGAATCCGTTGGAATCATCATCGAATGGAACCGAATGCAGTCATCATAGAATGGAATTGAATGGAATCAATGAAGGGACTTGAATTGTGTCATCCTTGAATGGAATCGGATGGAATCATCAAATGGACTCGAATGGAATCATCGAATGGACCCTAATGGAATCATCATCAAATTGAATCAAATGGAATCGAATTGAATCATCGAATGGACTCTAATGGAATCATCATCGAATGGAATCAAATGGAATCGAATTGAATCATCGAATAGACTCTAATGGAATCATCATTGAATGGAATCAAATGGAATCATCGAATGGACTGGAATGGAATCATTGAATGGTCTTGAATGGAATCATCATCAAATGGAATCGAGTGGAATCATCAAATGGAATCGAATGGAATTATCAAATGGAATCAAACAGATTTAAAAGAAACTTACTTGAACCAAACAATAGAAAAACAAACAAACCAGAACCCCCTAAACTGTGATGAGCAAAGTAGATATCAGAAAAGGAAATATCACTAGGGATGAAGAATAACATTTTAAAATGACAAAGGGGAAAATACACCAAGAAGTCATGTAAATAAGAAATATGTATGCACACAATAGCATTACTTCAAAATACATAATATAAAACCTATTAAAACTGAAAGGTAAAATAGTAAAACCCCAGTCATCCATGGGGATTTCAACAGTCTCCTGCCAGAAATTTTAAATTTTGTTAAACGAAATGTTGGGAAGGGTAGAGAGGATCTTATAAATATAATTAGCCAAATTGATCTAATTGAATATTTTAGAATAATCTAAGGATGAGTAATGAGGTAGCAGAGAGAGAAAAGGAAGACATCAACGTGACATTAATGTTTCAAGGCTATGAGAATACACCAATAATGGTGTGTGTGTGTGTGTGTGCAGATGGTAAGCTCAATCTTAAAAATATTGAGTTTTAACTGACAATTCATTATTAGGAAAGATAAGAGGAAATGATATCTAGTGAGAGGCTATATGACTGAACTCTAAGAGAAAGGTCACAGCAGATATTGTGTACTTGACAGCTCTATAAGGAGGTCAGTCAAAAATAAGTCAGTGATGAATTCTCTGGTGTAAAAGCAGAGGAATGAGGATTAGATTTAAAACACATGGAAGCAGAGTGACTTATGATAAAAACGTGAGCTTGAAAATCCTGCAGAGAGGGCTTTAAATCCTGGGTATGATATTCTGCTTGTGTAGGCAATAGTGATAAAAACACAACAACAAAGAGAGATAAAGAGAACTTTCCTTTGATATAAGTAAAGGGCACGTCTTATTGCACATATATATGTATAAATAAATAAATAAATATATATATATATATATATATATATATATATATATATATATATATAGTACTGAACTGAGATTCAACATGTTTCTCTCATTGAAACAGCAAGCTCTCCAGGCCTTCATGTTCCCAGTGAGGTAGGTAACCTTCTGATGATTATACTCACCCTCCCTCATTGCAAAGCTCCCATTGTTATTGTCTTGGCTCTGGATTCCCTCAAAAATAGACTATGAAACAAATATCTGGGGTCAGATACTTTAATCAGAAATTGAGTGAGAAAGCACAGAAGTGGAGAAAATGAAACAGAACACGAAGCCAGTGTGAATGAGTAGTTACTGCTATGTGCTCAGTAATGATGGAGGTATGGAGATTGTCTCAAAATAACTTTACAAAGAGATGGGGAAGCTGGAATCCCCATCTCTTATTGCTTAAGGATTGCCTTAGAATCATTAACTCTCCACCCCTAACTCTTTCTTTGTTCCTATGTGTGCTTGAGAAGCACTGGTTAGCCTCAAGAAGCTTGCAGGCAGGCCCAAAAATCAGAAAGACAGGCATGATGTGGGGAGCTCTCAGTTAGCTGGAAACAGGTGAATTTCAGGTGAACACATTGAGTCCAGGACATAGAAGACAAGTCATCAGCAATATCTGCTATAGCCAGTTTTCTTTTTCTTTTTAAGAATATATATACATTTTATTGGGGGTCCCCAAGTCCCCTTTGGTTTAATGATTCACATAACCCAAGAAAGCTGATTTTTTTGTGGTTATAGTTTCTAACAGTGAAATAAACCAGATTAAAATAATCAGAAGCATAAAAGCACATAAAGTTGAGTCCAGGACAAACCAGATGTGAGCTTACAGGTGTCCTTTCATAGTGGGGACTTCACACTGACTAATTTTCTTTACAATGGTGTGAGACAACATGTGTGATCTTGTTGCCAACTAGGGAAGCTCAGTCAGTCTTGAGTCTAGGGTTTTATTAGGATTCCACCACATATGCATCAAGCGTCCTGTGACGGAACTTAGCTACTTAGTTCCCAACCTCCCTATGCCCTAAGAGAGGTCATATTAATATGGCATTACAAAAAGTCATAGGCATACAGAAAGAGGTGCTCACAAGAAATCACGTTGTTAGCATCAGCTATTTGATATGACCTACGTTTTCAGGTATACAAAGACTCTCATCAGGCAGCATATACCAAGGGCTCATAGGTTATCATCTCCCAGGAGCTTGTCAAGGGCCAGTCCTGAAGACCTTTGGAATGCACAAGGTTTTGGAAAGCCATGTCTGCAGAATTAACCCTTCATTACACAACCTCCAATAATTTTTTTATCTTTAAAAATGTTCTTTGATCTTTGAAAATGTACCAACCAATACTGAGTAATTAGTAACAACAGTGTACTCCTGAGTACTTGCACCTGCAAGGAGAAAAAAGACAGATGCACTTACATAGGACAGATGCAAATAGACACCACTATGACAAATAAGGCTGGAATAATCAATAAATTTCTAAAGACAAAGTGGGGCTGGTGAGATTGGGAGACCGCTGACAGCTGCAGAAGTTGGGAAAGATCCATCATCTTGAAAACATTTTCCCCACAAACCCACTGCGATCTCTCAAGCAATTGGTAAGGAATCCAAGAGAGTCTGTATATGACACAGATCAGGGAGAGCAGAACACTTGGGAGGTGACCAGGTCTTGGGGGCCGAGCCCTTATGAATGGGATTAGTGCCTTTATAAAAGAAGCTCAATGGAGTTCTTGTGTGCCTTCCACTATGTGAGGACATAGAAAGAAGGCACCATCTATGAACCATGAAATGGGCTCTCATCAACACTGAATTTGTGAGCATCTTGACCTGAGATCTTACAGCCTCAAGAAGTGTGAAAAAAAATCTGTTGTTTTTTAGTTACCCGGTTTATGTTATTTTGTTATAAGAGTCTAAGGAGACCAAGATATTCCACTTAATATGTAGGGGAAGGCAACAAAAACGGCCACACTTAGAATACTCCTGATGCTGGGAGTATGAAAACAGGAAAAACAAAACAAAACTGTTCTTGAAGGTGAAGGAGGAATATCACTGAGCTCACCAACACAGCCAGGAAAAGAAGAGAAGTGTGAGAAGGCTACATTCCTGAGACCCTGAGAAAAAGTACCTGCATAAGACTGAGATGAAATTATCTACTCTAGTTATGATTGAAATCCCAAAAAGAAAAGAGGGAAAAATAATGGAGCAAAAGAAATATTTTTCAAAATAACTGCCAAAAATATTCTAAAAGAAGTGACAGAAAATCAAACTTCAAATATAGGAAACTCAGAAAATGTCATATAGAACAAAAAGAAATAAGAATTACATCTTGAAAAATCTTTAAAAAATCAAGTCTAAATTTTATATCTTGCTCCAAATATATAGAGATATAAATAGATTACCATCAAGATATGACGAAAGCCATATCATGGAAACACTAAAATAAGGGTGTGGAAGGACTACATTGATATTAGCCACAACAGAGTTCGGAACAAGAAATAGTATCAGAGATGAGAGATAATAGATAATAGAATAATCAATTCTCAAGAAGATGTAAATATCCTACTAATTAGGTTATGCAGCTAACAACAGAACCTCCAAATACATGAGGTAAAACAGGAAAGAAATCAAAGGTGAACTAGAAAAATCCAAAATTATCCAGACTTCAAATTTTGCAGACTTCAAAACTTTTGTCTTAGTAATGGAAAGACTAGGCACAAACTATGAAAGATAAGAACAACAATATCACCAACAAGACATCCTATCTTCAATGGCAGATACTCTTTCCTTTCAAGTGAAAAAAAATGTATGGCATATTCTCTAACAAACCCAGAATTTCTAATATTTGTGTTATTCCTTCGCTCTTTCCATCTTCCTTTCTCTTCTCTTCCCTTCCCTTGCATTCTTCCTTCCTTTATTCTTTTCCGCTTCCTTTTATTTTCTTTTTTCTTTTCCTTTCCTTCTTTTCTTTCTTTTTTTCTCCTTCCTACCTTCTTTCCTTCTTTTTTCTTTCCTCTTATTCTTCCTTCCCTCCTCCCTCCCATCCTTTCTCCCTCCCTTTTCTTCCTTCTTTTCTCATATTCTTTCTTTCTTTCTCACGTTCTTGCTTTCTTTCCTTTTTTCTCCCTTCCCCCGCCCTCATTTTCTTCCTTGCTCCCTCCCTTCCTTTCCTCTTTTTCCTTCCTTCCTTCGCCTCTTTACTTTCCCTGTTTCTTTGCCTTCCTTCCATTTACCATTCTCTCTTCCTCCTTTCCTTCCTCCCTTCCTTCTTTATTTCTCTCTTTCTCTCTTTCTTCCTCTTTCTTTCTTCTTTTCATTCTTTCTTTCCTTCTTTGTTTCTTGTATTCATGCTTTCTTTTTTCTCCTTCCTGCCTTTCTCCCTTCCTCCCTCCCTCCCTCCCTTCCTTTCCTCATTTCCTCCTTGTTTTCTTTCTTCTTTCTTTCTTTATTTCCTTCCTTCCTTCTTTCCTTCCTTCTATTTTCTCTTTGTTTTCTTTTCTTTCTTTCTCTTTACCACAATTCATATTATTTTAAAAAAATTAAGAGAGGGAGAGAGAAAAATAAAGAACTCTTTAATCTGCAGGTAAACAGATTATGTCTGCTGTAGGCCAAAGAATGGCCTCCCAAAAATTTTCATGTCCTAATTCCCAGAGTCTAACATACAAATATGTTAGGTTGCACAGCAGTGTGAAATTAGATTTCAAGTGAAATTAAGGTTGTGGAAAAATGATAGAGAGATTGTCTTAAATGGGTGGGATCAATGAAATCACAAACATCATTATAAGTGAAAGAAGAAGGCAGAAGAAATGCAACCTTGGAGGTGGTGGCGTGAGAAATTACTCAACATCACTGACTTTTAAGATAAAAGAATGAGGACCCAGTGTGGTGGCTCACGCCTAATTCCAGCACTTTGGGAGGCTGGGGTGGGTTTATCACGAGGTCAGGAGATCGAGACCATCCTGGCTAACATGGTGAAACCCCATCCCTACTAAAAACACAAAAAATTAACTGGGCGTGGTGGCAAGTGCCTGTTGTCCAAGCTATCAGGAAGCTGAGGCAGAAGAATCACTTGAACCCAGGAGGCAGAGGTTGCAGTGAGCTGAGATCGTGCCACTGCACTCTGGCCTGGGTGACAGAAGGAGACTCCATCTCAAAAAAAAAAAAAAAGAAAAATAGGATCTAAAAATGAGGTCATGTTCCAAGGAATAAAGGTGGTCTCTGGATGCTGAAAAAAATCAGGTAATAGATTCTGCCACATAGCCCTCAGAAAGACTGCAGCCCTGCCCAAAACTTGATGTTAGCCCTGTGAGTTTCATTTAAGGCTTCTGAACTACAGAACTGTAGGATTAACGGTCACTTTATTGTAAGATATGAAGTTTGTGGTAATTGGATACAGCAGCAAGAGGAAGTTTATATTGTAATTGTATCATGAAAATGAGAAC
Source organism: Pan paniscus (assembly GCF_029289425.2). Classification (NCBI taxonomy): domain Eukaryota; kingdom Metazoa; phylum Chordata; class Mammalia; order Primates; family Hominidae; genus Pan; species Pan paniscus. The sequence goes on along the minus strand of NC_073267.2, from coordinate 54,517,968 downwards.
GATAATTTACAACTGCTTTTAATACAGCACTTGGATGTTTGAAATCACATACATGGAAATGATCTCTATGTGCATGAGGGAGGATAGCAAATTGATGCCAAAATAATGCAAATGCAAATCTTACACTCATTTCTATGTAGGTTTCATTTAATCTTTGAAAATAAATTGAAATTGAAAGATTGTGATATTTTGATGAAATTAGACTAAAATGAACAATAACAAAATAAGAACTTACTTATATTCTTTATATGGCCAATAAAGAAGTGATAGTGGAAAAAAACAAGATCAAATGAAAGTGATGATTTAGGAAGTTGGAAAGATAGCTGACACTACAAAATGGTATATAACCAGTGAACACTTAGACACACTGAGTGATGAACTTCAGCTTTTGTCTTGGTGAGAGAATAAAATGAGAGCAGCTGAGGTTTGCAAATTTGCAATCTCCTTGTGGAAAAACAGGGGAAAACCCATCTCAGCCTAATAAGATTTATCTACTAAAGAGTCTAGACTTGATCCATTTGTCCTTGTAATTCAAAAGCTAATTCAAATACTGATTTCATGTATTGTGTGAACAACCATTGCTGATTATCATCGCATACCTGGCATTCTCTTGTATCTGATATCTAAAATATTTGGTAATTCCTGGACTTTCTCTTTTCAAACCCAGTACGGTTTAATTTGAGTCTTAGAACAGTTGTCTTTGAGAAATTCTTCCCTCTACTGCATCTGTGAATGGGCATAGCATGGTTACATACATACTGTCACTCCGTAGAACATTTGTTAAATTAAAGCCAAAGTTTAAAGCAAGAGCTTTAACTTACTGGTTTTACTAATGTTTTCCTCCCCAATACCCACAACAATATTAATACCCTCACACCTTTTAACATAAAGCTTGGTGTTGTCTATTTTTCAGGTGCTGTCATCTATATGATCTCAGTATTGTAAAAATCAGCTTCCAGCCCATAGGGTGGTTCATGCTTGTAATACCAGCAGTTGAAGAGGCTGAAATGAAAGGATCCCTTGAGCCCAGGAGTTCACAAGCAACCTGGGCAAAATAGCAAGACCCAGTTTCTAACAAAAGTTAAAAAAAAAAAAAGTGTTCCTATTTCTCCACATCCTCTCCAGCACCTATTGTTTCCTGACTTTTTAATGATTGACATTCTAACTGGTGTGAGATGGTATCTCATTGTGGTTTTGATTTGCATTTCTCTGATGGCCACTGATGATGAGCATTTTTTCATGTGTTTTTTGGCTGCATAAATGTCTTCTTTTGAGAAGTTTCTGTCCATGTCCTTCACCCACTTTTTGATGGGGTTGTTTGTTTTTATCTTGTAAATTTGTTTGAGTTCATTGTAGATTCTGGATATTAGCCCTTTGTCAGATGAGTAGGTTGTGAAAATTTTCTCCCATTTTGCAGGTTGCCTGTTCACTCTGATGGTAGTTTCTTTTGCTGTGCAGAAGCTCTTTAGTTTAATTAGATTCAATTTGTCAATTTTGTCTTTTGTTGCCATTGCTTTTGGTGTTTTAGGCATGAAGTCCTTGCCCATGCCTATGTCCTGAATGGTAATGCCTAGGTTTTCTTCTAGGGTTTTTATGGTTTTAGGTCTAACGTTTAAGTCTTTAATCCATTTTGAATTGATTTTTGTATAAGGTGTAAGGAAGGGATCCAGTTTCAGCTTTGTACATGTGGGTAGCCAGTTTTCCCAGCACCATTTATTAAATAGGGAATCCTTTCCCCATTGCTTGTTTTTCTCACTGTTGGTGGGACTGTAAACTAGTTCAACCATTGTGGAAGTCAGTGTGGCAATTCCTCAGGGATCTAGAACTGAAATACCATTTGACCCAGCCATCCCATTACTGGGTATATACCCAAAGGACTATAAATCTTGCTGCTATAAAGACACATGCACACGTATGTTTATTGCGGCATTATTCACAATAGCAAAGACTTGGAACCAACCTAAATGTCAAACAATGATAGACTGGATTAAGAAAATGTGTCACATATACAACATGGAATACTATGCAGCCATAAAAAATGATGAGTTCATGTCCTTTGTAGGGACATGGATGAAATTGGAAATCATCATGCTCAGTAAACTATCACAAGAACAAAAAATCAAACACCGCATATTCTCACTCATAGGTGGGAATTGAACAATGAGATCACATGGACACAGGAAGGGGAATATCACACTCTGGGGACTGTTGTGGTGTGGGGAGAGGGTGGAGGGACAGCACTGGGAGATACACCTAATGCTAGACGACGAGTTAGTAGTGCAGCGCAACAGCATGGCACATGTATACATATGTAACTAACCTGCACAATGTGCACATGTACCCTAAAACTTAAAGTGTAATAAAAAAAAAAGTGGACATGGTGATGTGCACCTGTTGTCCTAGCTATTTGTGAGGCCAAGGTGGAAGGATAGCTTGAGCTTGGGAGGCTGAGGCTGTAGTGAGCAGTGATTGAACCACTGTACTGCAGCCTGGGCAACAAAGCAAGACCCTATCTCAAAAAATATATATAATAAAAATAAAAATCAGCTCTCATTGATTTTTATGTAAATATGCACAGGTGATGTCCATATAGACATAAATAATAATATTTCTGACAATGGGTCCATATGATCTTCAACATGTAAAATGCTTATCTGTGTAATTGACTGGTTAGTCTCATTAATGAATATAGATTCAATTCTACTTTCTTGTTATAGATAAATTATGTAATCTAGCTTTTCATTTCACTTATTTACTGATAACAACAGGAAGAATGACAAGATATCTATTTTGCAAAATTACTCTGGCAGGAGTAAAGATGAAATAATGATAGAATTGCACAGAAAACTAGAAAAAAGTATGGCCTTCTGATATTCTATCACATCACATACTAAAGGCCTCATAAATCTCAGATATTTTATCTAAAATTGTTATTTTCATCATAGGAATGATCAAAGCATGAGACAACAATTGTATTAAAATGTGCTTGTATCACAAGCACAGGTGTTAAAAAGGAGGGGAAAACATCATTACTGATATTTTCAATGTATGTTTTACTTTTCATCAACATGAACCTCACCTTGATATGATGCAGATTGAAGGAAATCAACCATAATTCCATATGAAGAAGGCCTGTGATATTTTATTGGAAAATAAATAGAGAAAATGCTAACAGAAACCCTATTAAGCATGAAGATCTATGGAGCAAACACAAATCCAGTGGTGAAAGATTCACACTCGAGTTCCGTTTGTTGTCTTGGAACAATACGGTTTAGAGGTGACTGGCGGGTGAGGAGAACATAAGCAAGTTCACCAAAGAGAAAAGCTGAATGAGGCAATGCCTCTTCCTGACCATATCTCTTACTCAGATAACTATATAATTTATTGTCCAGTAAAGGGTATATTAAAAAGTCATATTAAAAGTCATGCAGTGAAGTTGCCCAGGGATATCAAGAATTAACAGTCTCACTCTGACAATAATGAACAGGGGGATTCCCTCAAGATAGACTAGGACATGACCCCACACTGGCAGGTAGTAGTACCAGAAAAGAACACATGGAAAATCTTTACCTTATGCTTGAGGTAGGGACCAGGCTAAAGTGAAAGCCAGACCTAAAATTCTATCTAAAATAAATCCACAATCGAAGAAAATATGTGGTGTACAGGCATAGAATGTCTTTACTGGATCATTGAAATAGTAAGATAAATTCAACTTTTTACATGGTTTTCTTTTCCTCCAGTTAGGGCTTGAGGTTTGTCTCTGGAGAGTGACTGTTAATTGGAGCCCTGTCTTTCTGGGGTTCTGGTCAGGGGGTTGTGGATGCTTAACATGTGCCTTTCACAGGACAATTCCTTACCCCAGCAGTGGCCAGGTGTGCATCCCACGACCAGGCCTCCCTCTCACAGAACATCTGTTGAGACTAGGAGATGCCTGGTGACTGTTGCCTGACCTGTGTCCTGTGTATTTCTGACAAGAGCCACTCTCAGAGACCCTGGCCAGGAGGAGAGTTAGGTTCCAGTGTAGGTCAGCTCAGACACTTGGAGGCCACAGAACCAAACATGGGAAATCACAGAAGGAGGTTTATTACTCACAGATCCAGAGAGAAGAGGGTAGCTGAGAAGAGGGTTTAGCTGTGTCCCCAGCCAAATCTCATCTTGAATTCCCATATGTTGTGGGAGGGAACAGGTGGGAGGTAATTGAATCATGAGGGCAGGTCTTTCCCATGCTGTTCTTCTGATAGTGAATAAGTCTCACAAGATCTGATGGTTTTATAAAGGGGAGTCTCCTGCAAAAGCTCTCTTGTCTTGTCTGCTGCCATGTGAGACGTGCCTTTCAGCTTGCACCATGATTGTGAGGCCTACCCAGCCATGTGGAACTGTGCGTCTATTAAACCTCTTTCTTCTGGAAATTACCCAGTCTTGGCCATGTCTTTATTGGTGGTGTGAAAATGGACTAAAACAGTAGCACACCTCACAGGGCTGAACAAAATGGGGAAGATGAGTGGGGAGCAGGAGAGAGAAAAGGGGTCTGTGGGACTCCAGCCTTTATTGGGCCCAGAACATTATCCGAATAAGTTTTCCACAGGGCACTAGTCAGTGGGGTGAGTGCCAGCAGGCACATTTCTTGACTCCCGCTGCAACCGAGCAGGTCACTCTGGCGTGTGGGGGCTGTTCATGTGCACTGGGAGGTCTGTGGGGTGAGTCAGGTAGGTTGTATCCAACGGTTCCATAGCTGGTAGTCACCAGGAGGAGGCAACTGTGTAGGGTCAATATCTGGGCCAGACACACTGAGGAACTGTGAGGGTTAGAACTGGAAATTGTCAAGGGAATCCGAACCAGCTACCATATGAGAGAGTTCAACTTATGTTCAATGTGAATGCCATGGCAATATTAAAAGGTAAGAATTCGCTCCATACGTGCTTGAGGTAAATAGGAGAAACCTCGAATTTATGTAAACAGTGAGAAGATTGGATGCGTTTTATGTCACATATTTTAATACTTGCAGCTTATTATATATGTGAATCCATCAGGCATTCAGAAATACATGCTTATGAAAATTTTTGCACCATCAGACAAAAGACAAGGGTAGAAGACATTTGTAACCCTATAAACACTAGTAAATTAAAAACAGAAGGACCTTTATGTCCTAATATATCTGTGTTGTGAAAGGCTGCCCTGTGAAATACGGGATTTCTTAAACATATTTTTAAAATCATAGGTGTTAATATTTTTTAGAAATCCATTTAAATTTTCTCTTGTTATTTTACAATGCCTATTTATTTATTTAGCTGCTCTGCTGATTTTGATGTATATCCTAAACTTTACATTTTCTTTAAAGGATATTTTATACAACTTTATGTAAAATGTTTCAGTATCTTCACATTCTCTCCCTGTCCTTTTGTTTTGCTCTTATATAGTGTTCTTGAGTGTTTTCTCTGGCTTTTCAAACCTAGTAAGACTAAGACACTAAAGGAACTTTGCCCGTGGTTTGCTAATGCCTTCTAAAGCACATCCTAAGCTCTCGTGCATACAGGGGTCTCCTTTGAGCTCTGTGCTTTTGAGATCCCATATACCTAAATTCCAGTACTCCAAATCAGTACTGCTCAGTTTTAGTTACTAAGTTTAAAAATGTATTTTAATAGCAAATTAGTTTAGTGCACTCTTGCTTCTTTCTTGACTGCTTCTATACATGTATATTCCTTTAAATGAATCTTGGAATTTATTTAACAATTTTAAATTATACTAATGAAACTGTATATTGTTGTGAATTCATAAGTGAATTTGGAAAGAATTTGTCTTTATGATACTAAATCTTTTTTTATCCAACAATCGTATGAGTCTTTATATTTATTCCAGTCTATATTTATATCACTGAGTAAATATATAGGAATATAGATGTATACAGCTGTAGTTATAGATACAAATATAGATATAACATGTTAAATCTATATCTATCCCATATAACATATATACATGTTATATGTGTGTGTTTATATATACATATTATTATGTTATTAAAGAGCTCCCTTAAAATTTTTCTTTTATTCCCCATACAATTTTAGGTCGAGCTTGAATTTTCCTTGTATAAACAAGCAAATATTAATACGAGTTTTAAAACTGATGTTTAGACATTGTTTCTTATTTTAGCATTGAATATTTTCACAATTATTATAAATATTATCTAATAATAATGTACCTGTTAAAAATATTTAAATATTTACCTTTGAATTATTTTATTGTTGAATTAAAATTCCTTTAATATGATAGTAAATTTCTACTTTATGTTTTCTCTATGCATATGCAAATTAATCTATCCACTTCTCTATCTCTATGTAGTGACATATGAAAATCAGGCCTCTCTTCTTCTAATGGACATACACATGTTTGCATATAGAATATCAGATTCTTTATAGCATTTAAAATCTTTAAAAACATGAATATATTGCCTTTTAACAAATATACTTCAGCATGTACTGAGAATCCCCCTTTATTTTTAATTTGGGCTAATCAATATGATTATTAATATTATTGGATTACCAAATTTGGAAACACACTTTCTCTCCCAAGGTGGATTTCTTTTATTTTATTTTTTTTTTTGCCAATTTCTTGTCTTACTGTTTCAAATATTGTTGGATATTATTTTTATTTTATTTAGCATTTTACTATCAACATTTGTAATTGAGGTACTCTACATAGTTTTTCTTCAATATCTGGTGGGTTTTATAATTACTGCTATATTGGATTTGTAGTAGACATTGACAAAAATTATTACTGTATGTTTTATAGCTTTATGAGGGAAACTAATATATTTTACCCCTAAATATATTTCCTTGATATATTTCAAAATGGCTATTGAGAAGGGCTGGAAATGCAAACTTAGCTGCAAAGCTATCTTGGGGAGATTTGCATCGATAGAGAATCTGCCTTGATGCAGCCAGGCTTTCTCTGAGGTCTGCCACCTTGTCTGGATCTAGGAAAGCTTAACTGAGAGTCTGACGTCTCCAAAGGTCTGAAAGAAACATTTTCTGTCTATTTTCTCTGAGGACTGCTCCAAGTGAGGTTCCACCTATGTAATAAATCCACTGTTGCTAGCCAGGTACGTTTCCTCACATAACCTTTTTCTTTCTTTTCCCTGTGATCCAAGACCCCATTCTTTCTGTAAACTTCATGTGGTAGATAAGCTTCTGCACGCATCGTGTGTCTGGGTCTTTGTTCTAAGGGCTCCAGTGTACATACATTGCAGAAACCTGTATAACTTTTCTATTATTTATCTGCCTCCTATTAGTGATTTTCAGGGAAACTTCAGAAGGCAAAAGGGACATTCTCTTTAGCCCATTCTCAGACAAAATCCCCCAACATTTAACTGATTCCTAATAGTTTAAAATCACTTTGAAAAATCCATATATTTATAACCTTTTCTTCCCTCTATGATTTCTGGTCAGCTTGGGTTTTGTTTTTCATTCCATTTACTTCATCCTCGAAAAGATCTATTTTACGTCTATTTATTCTCATTTATGGACATTGAGAAAAGGAAATAACTTTCATGTGAGAAATGCAAATCCTTTTAAATAATCAGGCCCAGAGAGATATTCAAATGAGATAGCAGTTCTGTCCTGCTCTCTTTGAGCTGTGTGTTCATCTAGGCTGCTTGCTGTTGCCACAGTAGCTATAAATTAAGCAATAACGCCACACCAGACACTATAATCCACACCCAATAATAGCATAACAGTGTATAGCCTGTTACTAATAAATGTTATTTCCATAAGCCAATGAGAATTTGTGACAAACCTCTTTGCATCATCCCACTTCTGGACCCTTTTTTGCCTTTAAGAAACTGCTTGTTGCAAAGCTCCAAAGGGAGTTCATATCCAAGGATACTTGGGTCTGTTTCTTCCAGGCAGCTTTCCTCATTGTGGCTCAAGTAAACTCTTCGAATTACATTTTGTGCTTCAGTCCCTTCCACTTAGATTAACAACATGGATTTTTGTCACCATGTAGAGCAATTAACATGTTTACACTTTTCCCCTCGAGGGCACTGATGTGTTTTCCTGAGCACTGGGAATAGCTACGTAGTGTTTCCTGTCTAGATTATGGCTTCTGAACCTTGGTGCTACTTACCTTTAGGACCAGAGGATTCTTTGTTGTGGGAGGCTGCCTTAGCAATGCTAGGTGTTTCGTTTGACCTCTAAATTTCACACCTCCACCAGTCTTGACATCCCCACAATAACCCTAGACATTGACAAATGTCTCCTGGGGAAAACTCTTCACCAGTTGACAGGCAAAGTTCTGGAAATATTGGAATTGTCAATTGAGATTTTATGTTATCCAAGACAAATATTTTTCTTTGTTTTTAAACATCTACTTCCATCTACTTATCTACTTATTTTTACTTTTATTTGTAACTTAATTCCATCAAGGAGAGAGAGTGCATTTTCTGTTATGCTAAATTTTTGAATAATGTATTGATTTTTTAAGACCTGATATATGGATGATATGTAGATATTACATGTTTGTATTATCAAATTTCAGGGTGATAATAAAATAAATACTTATAATATTTATATTGTCACTGTATATTAGTTATTTTCTTTCTTCACTACAGGAGTTTTTCAACCTATAGGCTATTTTTCAATTCTAGGTAACGAGTAGATTTTGGAATGTTATGATTAAATATCTACTACTCAAGCATTCATCTTTGCAAATGAACAATCCCAAGCTCTTATAATGCACATCATATAAAGGGCAGATTAGTCAATATATGGTTCAGAAATAATTATGTAATATTTATGCGAAAATTAAAAATTTAGATCCTTAACTCAGATAACAATAATCCAAATTAAAATTTGATTTCATTACATAATTTAAAATGACACCAGAATACTAGTAAAAATGTGATAAGTGTATATAATCTTTTTTAGGTGTAGGACTTTATTAGCATAAATTGAAATACAGGATCAGAAGTAAGATTGAGACCTATAGTCAAAGGTTAAAATGTACACATTATAGGGGCATGATTAAACTAATTTAAAGCATAATAACATGGAGAAATATTGCAAAACATACATTTTTCTGAATTAATTGTTAATATCTAATCATTATGTGAGAACAAAATTAAAGAGTAGCTACACAGGCACACACCCACACACAACTGCAATATTGTCAAATAAACGATGTTCAGCTACACTAGAAATCACACCTGTGTTTTCTCCACAGAAGAGTAAAGATTAAAAATCACAATATTATTTATTGTACATATGGAGGTAAAGATACTCAAAATATTACCCAAAAATGCATTTTTTTGAGATTGAGTTTTGTTTTTATTGCCCAGGCTAGAGTGCAATGGCACAATCTTGGCTCACTGCAACCTCACCCTCCCAGGGTCAAGTAATTCTCCGAGCTCAGCCTCGCAAGTAGCTGAGATTACAGTCATGCACCAACACACTCAGCTAATTTTTGTATTTAGTAGAGATGGGATTTCACCATGTAGGTCAGGCTGGTCTCCAACTCCTGACTTCAGATGATCTACCCACTTCAGCCTCCCAAAGTGTTGGGATTACAGGCGTGCGCCTGGCCAGCTTTTTGACATATTTCAAGATGGCTACTCAGAAGACTGGAGATAGCTTCTTCTACAAAAATAGCTGAAAAGCTGTGTTTGTTGGGGAGACTTCTTTTTGTAGAGAAAATCTGCATTGATATAGACAGGCTTTCCCTGAGATACTCCCTTGTCTGGGTTTAGAAAAGATTAACTGAGTCTGGCACGTTTACATTTCTAAAAACCATTTCCTATCTATACTTCCCAAGAGGGGGGCTGCTCCCTGTGAGGTATCACCCATGTAACAGGACCACCTCTGCTGCCAGGCTCCTCTTTCTTCCTTGTCGTCACCTGTCTTCTGCAAAGCCTGATTTACCAACCTACAGCTCTGTGTTTTCTGTAACCTCAAGACAGCATAGGTGTGTTGACTACCTTGCCTTTCCTGGAGTTTTTATATAAAGAGTATATATTTGTATATATATTTATAATATACAAATATTTGTATAGATATATTATATATATTATGTAAACTCCAAGTGCATACTTGTACACATATCTGTAAACCTTTTTTTCCTGTTAATTTGTACATTATCAGTTTATTTTATAGACTCAAATAATTAAAGCTTCAAGGGAAAAATTTAAACTTTCCTATAGAGAAAAGACAAATATATACGTGACAAATAATATTTAGAGTGTAAGACGCTTTTTAAAGGTATATTTGCAATTTGTGTCAAAACATTTAAGTATACATTTGTTACTTTAACTATAAAATTTGAAATAACTTAAGCCAAATACATAGTATATGTAGAAAATTAGCAATATATCTATGTAGCACCTTACTGTGCATTACTGTAACCAGTCGTCTAACATAAAGAACTAATTAAGGTAGCACCTACTTTTCAAATATCGCATTTTTTTCACAGACCTATTAAATAAGACAAATAACATTTAAACTTTATTTTTAAATTTGCAGAATAGTAGTTTTCAGCAGATGGTTTATTTTAGCAAATTCCGTCTTCACATTGTGCTATGCTTTTATGAGTTCCAGCTGTTAACGGATATTTTACTGCTGAAACTATTATGCGTGATATAATTGCTCATTATGTGTCTTAAAACACAAGCAATATAATTATTTTCAACTTGGAGCAAATTAATATCTTATCAGCAATTTAAAATCTCTAGAGTCGTCTTCTTCTGGTTAATTATTTTAAACTTTTATTTTTCTCTTTATGTTTTTAGTCAGTTGTCTTATCAAGGAGAAGAACTCAAGCTGATTATTCTTTTTTTTTCTCTTCCATCCCCCTCGCAGGTGTGTTAATAATTTCATTTCTCAGAAAATGTTCTTTCATATCCTTCTTACAAGATGAGAGACCTTTTAACATCTTCCATTCGGATGTGATACCAGTAATGGAAAATATTCCAGCTTCATGAATATGGTGATACAAATAGTTATCCGTCTAACCTCTTTCAGTGCCAAATGTTTACTTTACTCAGTGAATTACTCAGTTGACTGCTAATTTCTTCTGAAATCACTAATGAGAGGATCAGAGGTCTGGCTGTGGTCTGTACCTCATATGACTCCCAGTGCAGACAATTGTTTCTATGGAGCACAGACAGTTGAAAGGAATGACTTCCTGCCTAGAATAGTTTCTGCTGTGCTTCTTATCCTTCTTGTGGAGATTTCAGATTATCTGAATTGCTTTTCTATCTTAAGAAAAAACGCAACAATTCTCCCACCTGAGAGGAATGTAAACTGTAGTAAGTTAGCAGAACCAATCCGTAAAGTTTTTACATTGTTTGTTGCAAAATGCAGCACTGGTGTCTCCATCACTAACCTTGTCTATCCCTCATTGCTCTTTCTTTGACTGCAATAGGATACCTCTAGGCAAATCTGTATTCCCGAGACAGAGTGCCCTTTTGGTGAGCTATAAGTACACTCAATGGTAGGCTGAAATACTAGCTTTTATCTACGGTGAAATGGAATCATATCAGTGATTTTTTTTAAAAAGGAAATTTAACTCTTGCTATGGTTTGAATGCTTGCCCCTTCCAATCTCATGTTAAAATTTGATCCCCAATGTTGCAGGTGGGTCTTACTGGGAGGTGTTTTTTCACGGGGGTTGGACCTTCATGGATGGATAATACCCTCCCTTAGGAATCTAAAGCTATCCTCCCTCCTCGGTGCCCTCAGGAATGAGTGTACCATTCTTTATACACCTATAATTCCCCCACCCATCCTTTTTGAGATATTGATTACATGTATGTTACACTGCTGCATATTGTCTGACGTATCAGTGAGTTTCTGGCTTTCTTATTTTAGTTTACCCTTTGTCCTTTAGTTAGTAAAGCTTCTATTTTGTTCTACAAATTTTCTGATGTTAGGGTAAAATCCATTACTTATTCTATCTCATGGAATTTTTATTTCAAATATTTATTTTTCATCTATACATGCCACATTTTTCATTTTAAAACTTCTATTTTTCTCCTATGTTCAATTTTCATTTAAGTACCTTGACATATATATGTATTTATCTATATGTATTTATAAAATATATTTACTTTAAGAACCTTGAAATTTCTTTCTTCTCTGTCATTTATAAATGACTTATTTTTATCCTGTTAAGATATGTCTTCATTATATATATCTTAAGGATTCTTTGCATGTCAGAGTTTTTTTTGGGGGTATTTTGGTGTTATGCTATTGAATATCTAGATTTGATTGGCTACCTTTGAACAATGATGTGGAAGGCAGTTCAGTAACTTCAGGATGAGTATTTTTCTTTTTTTTAATTATACTTTAAGTTTTAGGGTACATGTGCACATTGTGCAGGTTAGTTACATATGTATACATGTGCCATGCTGGTGCGCTGCACCCACTAATTCGTCATCTAGCATTAGGTATATCTCCCAATGCTATCCCTCCCCCCTCCCCCCAGCCCACCACAGTCCCCAGAGTGTGATATTCCCCTTCCTGTGTCCATGTAATCTCATTGTTCAATTCCCACCTATGAGTGAGAATATGCGGTGTTTGGTTTTTTGTTCTTGCGATAGTTTACTGAGAATGATGATTTCCAATAAACTAGTTCAACCATTGTGGAAGTCAGTGTGGCGATTCCTCAGGGATCTAGAACTAGAAATACCATTTGACCCAGCCATCCCATTGCTGGGTATATACCCAAATGACTATAAATCTTGCTGCTATAAAGACACATGCACACGCATGTTTATTGCGGCATTATTCACAATAGCAAAGACTTGGAACCAAACCAAATGTCCAACAATGATAGACTGGATTAAGAAAATGTGGCACATATACACCATGGAATACTACGCAGCCATAAAAAATGATGAGTTCATGTCCTTTGCAGGATGAGTATTTTTCCATTGTTGTTTTAAATCTTCTCTTTAAACTTTGTTGAGTTAGTCTAGAGCCATCTGTAATTTGGAGCTAAATGAGCACTGTCACTAGGGCATGAACCTCCAGTGGTCTTTACTGAATATCCTGGAGGTACAGAGGTGATTCCCTTCTTTGGCTCGTCAGAGCTAACGTGTCTTCCTGTCATGTGATGCCAGGGAAATGTTCTTCTTCCAACTCCCTGGTGCAGTCCTGTGCTGAGCTCCTTAGAATTTCATCCTATGTACATTTGGCTTAGGGACTTGGGAGAATCCTTAGGCTGATTCTTGTTTCCTTTTTCTGTAAACGTTCTCTTCTACTACACATTACAGCTGCTTAACCTTTTTTGATTTTTATCTGGTTCCTCAGTGCAATGACAATGTCTGCTCTTTCTGGGATTCCTCTCTACTGCTGTCACGGAGAATCTGGGAATAAAGCAGGCCTCATTCTGGCTCCTTCTCTTCTCTTGCAGAGCACAGTCATGTGCTGCCTGATGTTCAGTACTTCAAAAAAATGTTTCATATATTTTGTCCAGTTTACTATTCTTTAACTCTAAAAGTGTAACCCCAGTCCCAGTTACAGCATCATGTTCTGTAGCTCTACTCCTTGTTGCTTCATTCTGCCATTGTCTGGTATGATCTCCCCTTTCCCTTCTGTAATCAGGCCAAGAGCATAATATAATACTTGTTATAACTGCACAGGTTGCCTCCGTTGTGTAAAAAAATCACTGAGACTTAACTGTGTCCAACTTTTAAAATGTGAATATAAGTACAACGAAAGCTATATTTTGGTTAACATTTGCATTGCATGCTTTTCCATTATTTACTTTCAACATATGTGAAATATGAATATAAATTATAAAAACTTTAAGAGTCCATTAAAAAAATCTGGTCTGGTTATGGCTTACCTGGTTTAATACAACGTGCATTCTTGAATTCAGGGTCTAATATAATTGGTACATCTATTTGCAAAAAAAAAAAAAAACTTGACAATATTTTAAAATTAATTTATCCAACTCACAACTTATATGCTTCTGCCATTGCATGGAAGATACATTTTAACTTTATGAGATAGCATTCTGTTATACAGTCAATATCCAATTAAATTTCTCTCTATGTTTATTTCTTTCATTAAAAAATTGTTCTTCTAACTGCAAACTTTCATCAGGGATCATGGCTCTTCTACCTGAAGAATAATCTTTACTATTTCTTTTCCTGTGGGTCTGCTTGGGAGAAATTATTTATTGTATCTTGGCTTTTGATGGATATGTCCACCAAGTAGACAGTTCTAGTTCAGCACTTATTTTATTTCAGGACTTGAAAGATATCAATACCTCACTTGTTGGCTTTCGTTGTTTCATTTGAGAAAGTTGTTATCATTCAACTCTTTCTCTTTGTAGTTAGCCCAACTTTTTTATCAAGTGCTCTTTACATTTATCTTTTACTTTTCAGAAATTGTCCCATTATGTTTCTAGATGTGTCCTCTGTGTGTGTTTTCCTTTGCTTTGAAAAGCCTCCTGAATCTGTCATTTAATATCATTGGTCAATTTTGATAAAACCTCTCACATTGCCACTTAAAATGCTGTTCAGACAAGCTGTTTTCTCCTTCTTAGATTTCAACGTGTTAGATTATTACTCTATCCTTCATATTTTTTAAATGACCTTTCTCTACAATTTTTTTAGTTGGTTAATCTGTATTAGTGTATATTTTATTTTATTCTATTTTATTTTATTACTATACCTTAAGTTTTAGGATACATGTGCGCCATGTGCAGGTTTGTAACATAAGTGTTCATGTGTCATGTTGGTGTGCTGCACCCATTAACTCGTCATTTAGCATTAGGTATATCTCCTAATGCTATCCCTCCCCACTCACCCCAGCCCACAACAGTCCCCGAAGTGTGATGTTCCCCTTCCTGTGTCCATGTGTTCTCATTGTTCAATACCCATCTATGAATGATAACATGTGGTGTCTGGTTTTTTGTCCTTGTGAGAGCTTACTGAGAATGATGATTTCCAGTTTCATCCATGTCCCTACATAGGACACGAACTCATCATTTTTTGTGGCTGCATAGTACACCATGGTGTATAAGTGCCTCATTTTCTTAATCCAGTCTATCGTTGTTGGACATTTGGGATGGTTCCAAGTCTTTGCTATTGTGAAAACTGCCGCAATAAACATACGTGTGCATGTGTCTTTATTGCAGCATGATTTATAGTCCTTTGTGTATATACCCACTAATGGAATGGCAGGGTCACATGGTATTTCTAGATCTAGATACTTGAGGAATCGCCACACTGACTTCCACAATGGTTGAACTAGTTTACCATCCCACAAACAGTGTAAAAGTGTTCCTATTCCTCCACATCCTCTCCAGTACCTGCCGTTTCCTGACTTTTTAATGATCACCATTCTAACTAGTGTGAGATGGTATCTCATTGTGGTTTGATTTGCTTTTCTCTGATGACCAGTGATGATGAGCATTTTTCATGTGTTTTTTGGCTGCATAAATGTCTTCTTTTGAGAAGTGTCTGTCCGTGTCCTTCACCCACTTTTTGATAGGATTGTTTGTGTTTTACTTGTAAATTTGTTTGGGTTCATTGTTGATTCTGGTTATCAGCCATTTGTCAGATGAGTAGGTTGCAAAAATTTTCTCCCATTTTGTAGGTTGCCTGTTCACTCTGATGGTAGCTTCTTTTGCTGTGCAGAAGTTCTTTAGTTTAATTAGATCCCCTGTGTCAATTTTGGCTTTTGTTCCCATTGCTTTTGGTGTTTGAGACATGAAGTCCTTGCCCAGGCCTATGTCCTGAATGGTATTGCCTAGGTTTTCTTCTAGGGTTTTTATGATTTTAGGTCTAACATGTAAGTCTTTGATCCAACTTGAATTAATTTTTGTATAAGGTGTAAGGAAGAGATCCAGTTTCATCTTTCTACATATGGCTAGCCAGTTTTCCCAGCACCATTTATTAAATAGGGAATCCTTTCCCCATTGCTTCTTTTTCTCAGGTTTGTTAAAGATCAGACAGTTGTAGCTATGCAGCATTATTTCTGAGGGCTCTGTCCTGTTCCATTGATCTATGTCTGTGTTTTGGTACCAGTAACATGCTGTTTTGGTTACTGTCGCCTTGTAGTATAGTTTGAAGTCATGTAGCGTGATGCCTCCAGCTTTGTTCTTTTGGCTTAGGATTGACTTGGTGATGCAGGCTCTTTTTTGGTTCCATATGTACTTTAAAGTCGTTTTTTCCAATTCTGTGAAGAAAGTCATTGGTAGCTTGATGGGGATGGCATTGAATCTATAAATTACCTTGGGCATTATGGCCATTTTCACGATATTGACTCTTCCAACCCAAGAGCATGGAATGTTCTTCCATTTGTTTGTATCCTCTTTTATTTCATTGAGCAGTGGTTTGCAGTTCTCCTTGAAGATGTCCTTCATGTCCCTTGTAAGTTGGGTTACTAGGTATTTTATTCTCTTTGAAGCAATTGTGAATGGGAGTTCACTCATGATTGGGCACTCTGTTTGTCTGTTATTGGTGTACAAGAATGCTTGTTATTTTTGTACATTGATTTTGTATCCTGAGACTTTGCTGAAGTTGCTTATCAGCTTAAGGAGATTTTGGGCTGAGACAATGGGGATTTCTAGATATACAACCATGTCATCTGCAAACAGGGACAATTTGACTTCCTCTTTTCCTAATTGAATACCCTTTGTTTCCTACTCCTGCCTAATTGCCCTGGCCAGAAATTCCAACACTATGTTGAATAGGAGTGGTGAGAGAGGACATCCCTGTCGTGTGCCAGTTTTCAAAAGGAATGCTTCCAGTTTTTGCCCATTCAGTATGATATTGGCTGTGGGTTTGTCATAGATAGCTCATATTATTTTGAGATAAGTCCCATCATTAACTAATTTATTGAGAATTTTTAGCATGAAGGGCTGTTGAATTTTGTCAAAGGCCTTTTCTTCATCTATTGAGATCATCATGTGGTTTTTGTCCTTGGTTAGGTTTATATGGTGGATTACGTTTATAGATTTGCATATGTGGAACCAGCCTTGCATCCCAGGGATGAAGCCCACTTGATCATGGTGGATAAGCTTTTTGATGTGTTGCTGGATTCAGTTTTCCAGTATTTTATTGAGGATTTTTGTATCAATGTTCATGAAGGATAGTGGTCTAAAATTCTCTTTTTTTGTTGTGTCTCTGCCCGGCTTTGGTATCAGGATGATGCTGGCCTCATAAAATTAGTTAGAGAGGAATCCCTCTTTTTCTATTGATTGGAATAGTTTCAGAAGGAATGGTACCAGTTCCTCCTTGTACCTCTGGTAGAATTCTGCTGTAAATCCATCTGGTCCTGGACTCTTTTTGGTTGGTAAGCTATTGATTACTGCCACAATTTCAGAGCCTGTTATTGGTCTATTCAGAGATTCAACTTCTTCCTCCTTTGGTCTTGGGAAAGTGTATGTGTCGAGGAATTTATCCATTTCTTCTAGATTTTCTAGTTTATTTGTATAGAGGTGTTTGTAGTTTTCTGTGATGGTAAATTGTATTTCTGTGGGATCGGTGGTGATATCACCTTTATCATTTTTTGTTGCGTCTATTTGATTCTTCTCTCTTTTCTTCTTTATTAGTCTTGCTAGTGGTCTATCAATTTTGTTGATCTTTTCAAAAAACCAGCGCTGGATTCATTAATTTTTTGAAGGGTTTTTTTGTGTCTCTATTTCCTTCAGTTCTGCTCTGATTTTAGTTATTTCTTGCCTTCTGCTAGCTTTTGAATGTGTTTGCTCTTGCTTTTCAAATTCTTTTAATTGTGATGTTAGGGTGTCAATTTTGGATCTTTCCTGCTCTCTCTTGCAGGCATTTAGTGCTATAAATTTCCCTCTACACACTGCATTGAGTGTGTCCTAGAGATTCTGGTATGTTTTCTCTTTGCTCTCGTTGGTTTCAAAGAACATCTTTATTTCTGCCTTCATTTTGTTATGTACCCAGTGGTCATTCCAGAGCAGGTTGTTCATTTTCCATGTAGTTGAGCGGTTTTCAGTGAGTTTCTTAAACCTGAGTTCTAGTTTCATTGCACTGTGGTCTCAGAGACAGTTTGTTATAATTTCTGTTCTTTTACATTTGCTGAGGAGAGCTTTACTTCCAACTATGTGATCAAGTTTGGAATGGGTGTGGTGTGGTGATGAAAAAAATGTATACTCTGTTGATTTGGGGTGGAGAGTTCCGTAGATGTCTATTAGGTGCGCTTGGTGCAGAGCTGTGTTCAATTCCTGGGTGTCCTTGCTAACTTTCTGTCTCGTTGATCTGTCTAATGTTGACAGTGGCGTGTGAAAATCTCCCATTATGTTTGTGGGGAAGTCTAAGTCTCTTTGTAAGTCACTCAGGACTTGCTTTATGAGTCTGGGTTCTTCTGTATTGGGTGCATATATATTTAGGATAGTTAGCTCTTCTTGTTGAATTGATCCCTTTACCATTATGTGAAGTCCTTCTTTGTCTCTTTTGATCTTTGTTAGTTTAAAGTCTATTTTATCACAGACTAGGATTGCAACCCCTGCCTTTTTTTGTTTTCCATTTGCTTGGTAGACCTTCCTCCATCCCTTTATTTTGAGTCTATGTGTGTCTCTGCACGTGAGATGGGTTTCCTGAATACAGCACACTGATGGGTCTTGTCTCCTTATCCAATTTGCCAGTCTGTGTCTTTTAATTGGAGCATTTAGCCCATTTACATTTAAAGTTAATATTGTTATGTGTGAATTTGATCCTGTCATTATGATGTTAGCTGGTTATTTTGCTCGTTAGTTGATGCAGTTTCTTCCTAGTCTCAATGGTCTTTACAATTTGGCATGTTTTTGCAGTGGCTGGTACCAGTTGTTCCTTTGCAGGTTTAGTGCTTCCTTCAGGAGCTCTTTTAGGGCAAGTAAATCCCTCAGCATTTGCTTGTCTGTAAAGGATTTTATTTCTCCTTCACTTATGAAGCTTAGTTTGGCTGGATATGAAATTCTGGGTTGAAAATTCTTTTCTTTAAGAATGTTGAATATTGGCCCCCACTCTCTTCTGCCTTGAAGAGTTTCTGCCAAGAGATCAGCTGTTAGTCTGATGGGCTTCCCTTTTGTGGGTAACCCGACCTTTCTCTCTGGCTGCCCTTAACATTTTTTCCTTCATTTCAACTTTGGTGAATTTGACAATTATGTGTCTTGGAGTTTCTCTTCTTGAGGAGTATCTTTGTGGCGTTCTCTGTGTTTCTTGAATCTGAATGTTGGCCTGCCTTGCTAGATTGGAGAAGTCCTCCTGGATAATATCTTGCAGAGTGTTTTCCAACTTAGTTCCATTCTCCCCATCACTTTCAGGTACACCAATCAGACGTAGGTTTGCTCTTTTCACAGAGTCCCATAATTCCTGGAGGCTTTGTTCATTTCTTTTTATTCTTTTTTCTCTAAATTTCCCTTCTCCCTTGGTTTCATTCATTTCATCTTCCATCACTGATACCCTTTCTTCCAGTTGATTGCATCGGCTCCTGAGGCTTCTGCCTTCTTCACGTAGTTCTCGATACTTGGCTTTCAGCTCCTTCAGATCCTTTAAGCATTTCTCTGCATTGGTTATTCCAGTTATACATTCGTCTAATTGTTTTTCAAAGTTTTTAACTTCTTTGCTATTGGTTTGAATTTCCTCCTGTAGCTCACAGTAATTTGATCATCTGAAGCCTTCTTCTCTCAAATTGTCAAAGTTATTCTCTGTCCAGTTTTGTTCCGTTGCTGGTAAGGAATTGCATTCCTTTGGAGAAGGAGAAGAATTCTGCTTTTTAGAGTTTCCAGTTTTTCTGCTCTGTTTTCTCCCCATCTTTGTGGTTTTATCAAGTTTTGGTCTTTGATGATGGTGATGTACAGATGGGTTTTTGGTGTGGGTGTCCTTTCTGTTTGTTAGTTTTCCTTCTAACAGACAGGACCCTCAGCTGCAGGTCTGTTGGAGTTTACTAGAGGCCCATGCCAGACCCTGTTTGCCTGGGTATCAGCAGCGGTGGCTGCAGGACAGCGGATTTTCATGAACCAAAAATTCAGTTGTCTGATCATTCCTCTGGAAGTTTGGTCTCAGAGGACTACCTCGCCGAGTGAGGTGTCAGTCTGTCCCTACAGGGGTGTGCCTCCCAGTTAGGCTGCTCGGGGATCCGTGACCCACTTTAGGAGGCAGTCTGCCCAGTCTCAGATCTCCAGTTGCATGCTGGGAGAACCACTACTCTCTTCAAAGCTGTCAGACAGGGACATTTAATTCTGCAGAGGTTACTGCTGACTTTTTGTGTGTCTATGCCCTGCCCCCAGAGGTGGAGCCTACAGAGGCAGGCAGGCCTCCTGGAGCTGTTGTGGGTTCCACCCAGTTCCAGCTGCCTGGCTGCTTTGTTTACCTAAGAAAGCCAGGGCAATGGTGGGACCCACTCCCCCATCCTCGCTGCCACCTTGCAGTTTGATCTCAGAGTGCCGTGCTAGCAATCAGCAAGACTTCATTGGCATAAGACCCTCCAAGCCAGGTGTGGGACACAATCTCCTGGTGTGCTGTTTTCCAAGCCTGTTGGAAAACTGCAGTATTAGGGTGAGAGTGACCCGATTTTCCAGGTGCCATCTGTCACCTCATTCTTTGACTAGGAAAGGGAGCTTCCTGACCCCTTGTGCTTCCTGAGTGAGGCAATGCCTCACTGTGCTTCGGCTCCCACACGGTGGGCTGCACCCACTGTCCTGCACCCACTGTTTGGCAGTCCCTTAGTGAGATGAACCCGGTACCTCAGATGGAAATGCAGAAATCACCCGTCTTCTGCATCGCTCATGCTGGGAGCTGTAGACCGGAGCTGTTCCTATTCGGCCATCTTGGCTCCACCCCTCATTTCATTATTTCATCATTTCACTTCATTTCATCATTTCATCATTTCATACCATTTCTTCATTTCATCATTTCATCATTTCATCATTTCATTTCATTTCACCATTTCACTTCATCATTTCATTTCAGCATTTCATTTCCTCATTTCATTGCACCATTTCATTTCATCATTTCATCATTTCATTTCATCATTCCGTTTAATCATTTCATCATTTCATTTCATCTCATCATTTCATTTCATCATTTTATCATTTAATTTCATTTCATCATTTCATCATTTTGTTCCATCATTTCATTTCATGTCATCATTTCATCATTTCATTTCATTTCAGTGATACATGTATTTAAGTGCTAATGTGATGCCCAGGAAACACCCTATTTCCCTTTGTAAAACACCTCCTTCAACAAAACTCAACCTCTCATCGCTGGCTAAGTCTACAGGGATACCAGCCTCTCTTCAACCACCCTATTTGATTCAGAACCTCAAAGAGCACCCCAGTTTTATAAAAACCTAAAACATAAACACAACACTTGGTTGTAAGTGAACCAACAGTTTCTTGTCTCTTTCTCTGCTCAAGGCTTAAGGCCGTGTCTCCCCAACTATGTTCAGTGGAAGAAAAGATCCCCTGGACAAATAAGTTTGAGAACTGTTGTTGCAGGACTTCTCAGAACCTTTAAAACACAAATCCTCATCCACGGTGATCTTCAGGAGGGAGATGGCTGATGCAGCACAACTGTCTTTCACAGGAGCATCTTGCAGAATACAGTATGAGATGCAGAAAGGCTGCATTGAGTCTTTTTAAGGGCCAGGGCCTTTGTGGCAGTGGGGCAGGAGCTGTTCAGATAGCATCTAATGAGTAGGAACATTCAGGTTGCTTTTTTTTTCCTTACTGGCAAAACTGTGTGTGCATCATGAATGAAGCTGGTCTCCCTCATCCATATCAAAACTAAACCCAAATTAATTGGCTAAATTAGGACTCAACACCTCCAGGAGCCATGTGGAAGAAAGCCCCACCACACTTTAAAGTAGCTTACCTCATCATATTTGAGGAAAGCAAAACGCTTATGACCAGTATGCTGCTAATACAGGTCAACAGATAATGCTGTATGAAAAATTATTTTTCCCAATCATAGCTAGCATAGTCCACATTTTGCATAACACCTTCCCTCCTTTTTAAAAGCTTTAAACACAGGTCCTTTTCTCTCCTTTTTTTAATTTTTAATTTAATTATACAAGACGGAGTCTCAGTATGTTGCCCAGGCTGGTCTTCAACTCCTGAGATCAAACGATACATCCATCTCCGCCTCCCAAAGTGCTGAGATTACAGGCCTGAGACACTGTGCCCAGCCTTAAACACAAATCTTAATTCATTCTTACAATTATCCTGATGTTAGAAAAATGGAAGGGGAAGAAAAATGGTAAACAGGTAGGCTGACTTCGACTTCATTATTTGGAAGGACAGTTTGCTCGGTTAAAACACACTTCTGCCCACAAAGGCAA
The DNA here is from genome assembly GCF_029289425.2 of Pan paniscus. NCBI lineage: Eukaryota > Metazoa > Chordata > Mammalia > Primates > Hominidae > Pan > Pan paniscus. Next base: position 54,495,680 of record NC_073267.2, on the reverse strand, counting down.
ATACAACAGAAAAATACAGACATATAAATAGATTTTATATGTGACAGCAGTTTGAATGGAGACTTTTTCAATGCAAATAGCAAACAGCTGTCCTTGGGAATAAATGACAACGAATTTTTTTCATCTCAACAGCTGTCCTGAGAGCATGTCTCTACATCTCTACCTGCATTCTGGAGTCAGGGAGAAAGCCAAAACGGATGACAAGACACTAGATCAGCCGTGTCCCACCCTTTGACTACAAGGACATTTCCGCGTATCTGTGGTGGTGGGTATCATGAAAATTATGCACAAACCTTTTTTTTTTTAAATCTCATCAGCTATAATTAGCAGTAGTGTATTTTATCTGTGGCCCAGGAGCATTCTTCTTCCAATGTGGCCCTGAGAAGCCAAAAGACTGGACACCTGTGCACTAGATCAAAAGGCTACTCCTTCTGGAAGCAATTGTAAAGAATTTCTGACATTATCTTGACATGAAAATCAATGGATAGTGGGACAGAATGCAAAATCTTCAAGAATTTTTCTTGTTGGTTTTTTTTTTTTTTGAGTCAAGGCTGGAATACACTGGTGAGATCACAGCTCAGTGAAGGCTCAAGTGCTCCTCCCGCCTCAGCCACAGTAGTAGCTAGGACTACAGATGCGCACAACCACTCCTGGTTAATATTTTATTTTTTGTAGAGATGGGGTCTCATTATATTGTCCAGGTTGGTCTCAAACTCCTTGACTCAAGGGATCCAGGACAGGATAACAGGCGTGAGCCACCACACCTGGCTATGTGCATGAACTTTTAAGACAAATACAAGGCTCCACAAAAGTTAAGGTTTTCCCACCTAATTTCCAGGGGATCTTTTGGTGCAAGGATGAGAAACCCTTAAAAGTACACAGACATCTCCAAAGATTCAAGACAGTTCATTCGGGCTGAGCCAGCCCACTGGGCAGACTGACCTTCAAACAAGGCACACCCATGACATACACCAGATGGCTCTCCAAGAACCTCTCCAGTTCTCAGGGTCCCTAAGGTACTGGACAGAGCTGGGAAAGCAAACCCATTTGCTTCTTCCTGCAGGAAACCCCTTGAGGTCAAGACCCCACAATCAGACGAGGATGGAGTGGCTCACCATCAGTCAACAGGCCAGACTCAAGGTGGTATAATGTCTTAACCAAGGGTGTGGGACTCCAGGTCTGAATCCGAGCTCAGTTCTCCTTTGATAACCACACTTTGTTAATTTTCCTTAACAGGGGTTCCTGGCAAGTCATTTCTCCCTCAGGCCTTCGGTTTCCTCACCTACAAGATGAGAAGGCTGCACCAGATGGAAATTCGGGACGTAAGGGGATGTCCACCCGCAGCCCCCCCTGCCCACGGGCCCCTCGAGCCTCCATCACAGCTCCCAACACTCACCCGCCCCACACATCCTGCCCAAGGTGAGGGCTGGTCCCGGGTCCTCCGGCTGCCGCATCAGCGAGTGCAGGAGGGAGGAGAAGCCTCCAAGGGGGTGACGCGGGCTCAAGGATGCAACTCGGCCAGGAGTGAACTGGGGCCCCTGGGAGATGTCCAGTCCGGTGCTGGAGCCCAGCCCTGGTCCCCGATCCCCTTACCTGCACGGTCCGTATCTCCTGCTGGGTGAGGTCCTTGGACACAGCGCACTTGGTGCGCAGCCCGCGCAGGCTGCCAACAGAGATGCCGATGAGCTTCTGGAGCTGCCCGCACTGCTGCAGCACCCAGCTGGCTGCAGCCCCTGTGCTTCCCTCCGCGATAGCCGCGTCACCCCCTCCACCGCTCTCCTTCTTCTCTCCCGTCAGGGCCGAGCGCAGTGCCGCTCTATGCAGGCTGCAGCGACCCAGGAACAGAGCCTGGGGCGCGGGTGTCTAGGCAAGGAACCCCCGAACCGGGAGAGCTGGACCAGGAGTGACCCTCGGCGCTGCCTTAGCCAGGACGCCGGTAGATCTGGCAGCCAAGTCTGCCGATCCCGCCCTCAGACCCGCGGCGGCGGGGAAAAAGCCGCGGTGATGGCGGCAAAAAGCCGCGGCGGCGGGGGCAAAAAGCCGCAAAAAGCCGCAACGGTGGGGTCAAAAAGCCGGGGCGGTGGGGGCAAAAGCCGGGGCGATGGGGGCAACAAGCCACGGCGGCAGGGGCAACAAGCCACGGCGGCCGAGGCAAACAGCCGCGGCGACAATAAGCTGCGGTGGCGGGGGCAAAAAGCTGCGGCGGCGGGAGCAAAAAGCTGCGGTGACTGGGGTAAAAAGCCGTAAAAAGCCGCAGGGTCGGGGGCAGAAAGCCGCGACGGCAGGGGCAAAAAGCCGCGGCTGCAAAAAGATGCGGTGGCGGGGGCAAAAAGGCGCGGCAGGGGCAAAACGGTGAGGTGGCGGAAAAAGCCGCGGCGGCGGGGGCCAAAAGCCACAAAAAGCCGCGGCGGAGGGGGAAAAAAGCCGCAAAAAGGCGCGGCAGAGTGGGCAAAAAGCAGGGGCGGCAAAAAGCCACGATGGCGGGGACATGAAGCCGCAAAAACCCTCGGCAGCAGGGGCAAAAACCCATGGCGGTGGGGGCAAAAAGCGGCTGGGTTGATAAAAAGCCGCGGCGGTGGGGTCAGGAAGCCACGTAGGGGGCAAGGAGCCGCGGCGGCGGGGGCAGGAAGCCACATAGGGGGCACGGAGCCGCGGCGGCGGGTGCAAAAAGCTGCGGTGGCGGGGGCAAAAAGCCGCAAAAGCCCGGGCAGTGGGGGCAAGAAGCCGCGGCACGAAAAACCTGCGGCGGCGGGGGAAAAAAGCCGCGGCGGCGGAAGCGAAAAGGCGTAAAAAGCCGGAGTGGCGGGGCAAGAAGCCGCGGCGGGAAAAATCTGCGGAGGCGGGGGCGAAAAGCAGTAAAAAGCCGCGGCGCCGGGGGCCAAAAGCCATAAAAAGCCGCGTTGGCGGTGACAAAAAGCCGCGGCGGAAAAATTCACGGTGGCGGAGGCAAAAAGCTGCGGCAGCAGGGGGTAAAAAGCCGCAAAAAGCCGCGGCGGCGAGGGCAAAGAGCCCCAAAAAGCCGTGGCGGCAGGGGCTAAATTCCGCGAGGTCGGGGGCAGAAAGCAACGGCGGCGGGGGCATAAAGCCGCAAAAACCCGCAGCGGCGGGGTCAAAAATCCACGGCGGCAAAAAGCCGCATCGACGGGGGCAAAATAGTCGAAATGGGGTAGAAGGCCAGCACAGCTTGGCATTCCTGGAGTGTGATGTGGAAGGAAAAGTGAAGAGGAAGACAAACAAGGATGTAAGTAGGCTTGACTCAGTGCAGCTAAGAACCCAGATGTTATCTTGATGTTATCTATCAGCTAATTTTTTGTATTTTAGTAGAGAAGATGTTTTACCACGTTGGCCAGGTTGGTCTCGATCTCCTGACCTCATGATCCAGGCACCTCAGCCTCCCAAAGTGGTGGGATTAGAGACATGAGCCACAAAGTGCTCAAAAAATCTATTAATTAAAAAATGTGTATGTAGCCGTCTTTAATCTACCATGTCCATTAGCAGATAAATACTATAAGCAAAATAACAATGAAAGAAACATAGACTTAGAGTAGATACTCTGATTTATTTAATAAAAATTTGAAAATAGACCAAATTACTCTATGATAAAAAAAAAATCTGTTACTATTGAGGATGAGGGTTAGTGTTTGGAAAGGGGCAGGAGAAGTATCTCTATTTTTAGTAATGTTCTATTTTCATACATGGTTATAAGCAAATACATGTGTTTCATTAATGAAGCTATCCATATTTAATCATTGTACTTTTCTGCATGTATGATATATGTCAATAAATGTCTTAAATTATATACAGCAAAAATAGACAAAAACACAAGAAGACATACACAAATGTTAAACCTAGAGAGAAATTTGAATATAAGTAAGTCTCTGAATGACTGGTAGAACAAACGAAAAATAGGATGGAGAGGTTTGGAACAGCATGATTAGCAAAATTGACATATCTGTCTTTTAATATAGGTAGAAACATAGTTAGATAAAAAAAGGACTTGTCTCAGAGCATGATTTCTGAAAATAGTGGAATCGAGTTTGAATCTAGTAAGTACATATAAATGTCTTAAAACTCCTCTTATGTTAGCTAATTAAGAAATATTGTAATAGACATTAGAAAATATTTTAATAAATTGAGTGCATTTCACACGCTAAGGAAATGATCTTACTTGCATTTGATAGTTCAATTAGATACATATATACCTATAGGTAGTTTAAAATATTTCTAATAACCTTATATACTTTTAAAAAGCATTGATATATGTTTGCACTATCTGGTCTATAGAGTACACATACCAAACATGATTATAGCTCTTCTGCTATAAACTTCAAATGTCTAATTAATACAAAAATCTAGAATGAGAAGAGTTATTTGCAATTTTTTTTTTTTACCAAATAGAGTATAGGAAAGATAGCTGCAAATATACCTGACACACTTATCTGTGAGTATGGTGGTAGCCTTTTTATTTTATTTTATTTTATTTTGAGAGAGGGTCTCACTTTGTCACCCAAAATGGAGTGCAGTCATGTGATCAGAGCTCACTGAAGCCTTCACATACTGTGCTCAAGCGATTCTCCCACCTCAGTCTCCTGAGTAGCAGGGACTGCAAGTGCACGCCACCATACTAGCTAATTTTTTAAAGATGGAGTTTCAACATGTTGCCCTGGCTGATCTCCATCTCCTGGACTCAAGAGATCTGGCGACCTTGGCCTCCCAAAGGCTGGGATTATAGTTTTGGGGCAACGTGATCAGCCCAGCCTTAAAAAAGGCAGACTAGAGATCTTTATCTATGTATATCTATATCTATCTATAAAATAAACATATGTGTTCCTTATATAAAAATATATATTATTATATAAAATTTTTTTTCAAGGTAGAAATATATAAAGAGGGTGCATGTAGAGCCTGGGTCATTGTGTAGTGAAGCTCAAGGCCTCTGAAGAAATGCCCGTTGCCTCTTTTGTCTAGGCTAGAATCAGAGAAGGGAAAGCAGCAGATGCACTGGTTCCCAGGTTCTTGGCAACCTACAGAGAGAAACTTTTTTGAGCTAGGGTAGTGTTTAACACCCTTATTCTTACTCTTCTGTTTTATGTAGTAAGCAGAGACTAGCTTCATGAGAACAGACAGTGACAGTCAAGGCTGTCTGTTATTTTGTGCAGCATTCATTGAGAAATTCTAGCACCTGAAGACCTCTGGGCCATTTGAGGGTAGGTGCAGGGGAGGAAAGGGAAGTTTGTATCCCTCCTGCTGTGGAGAGAACCCGTGGGAAGCACAGACCTTGTCCTAACTGAAGGCAGACCCCCTTGCTAACCAGCTTCTCATCAGCCAACCCTGGATGAGTTTCCATGTCTATTTACTAAATAATCCTTATTGCTCTTCTTCATATGGGCAAAGTATGGTTTACAGGGAATATTGTTCCTTTGAACACCCATCGTGGAAACCCCTTCCTGTTGTGGGAAAACAGGCTTCCATATGTGTCTTATTGGGAAACACATAGGCAATTTCTATGTTTTTACTGCATCTATTTCAGGGATATGGGAACTGAATAGTGCCCATCAAAGTCTCACCTGATGTTGGAAATTGATCTGAGAGCGCGGAAGGACAGAATTCTTTCTTTGTTCCTGGGCAGCGGTGGTTGAGGGATCATTTTGTGGCATCTACAGTGGCAATGATGGAGGAAGAATGGAGGGCTCAGTACCAAGACAAGGAGAGACTTGGCCTCACAATGGCAGCATTGCAGGGGTGCGCTCTACAGAGCATTTGGTCACATGGTTTTGGGCATTGTCTCTAACTACATTGCTTCCCCAATAGGTTGACCCATTCTAACTAACTCCTTTTCTCTTTAAAAAAGCAAACTTCATTTGTATGACTTGCAATTGTAAACGACACCAACTGGCCAGTTATCATTCAAATTCTCTGTTACTTAATCCTGCCTTTTCCTGATGTATGCAACTTTCGCCTAAAAAATTGGACACTTTGTTGCTTACTCATTGTCTTTACACATTTTTAAATGTTGCTTTGTGCCCCCAATCCCTAACTACATTTTCAATGTTTTGCAAGTGGAGTCCATGTGTTCTTGATTTACATGAAGCTCAAAATAATGGTTATAGTAACTAGTACTTCATAATTAAGCAAAAAGCTCTTATAGAAAAATGACAGAACTATACATAGGGATGAGAACATGGAGAGATATTTCGTGAGATCACAAAGTTGTGGTATGGCAGAAGTAGAACGCTGAGTAGAGACTCTGTTCCCAATCATTATTTCTACCACCGGCTTTCTATTTTGATGTTAATAATGTTCTTATGTGGGAAACCCTACATATTTGCCAATGTTTAGTTCATTGACAAAGAAATAGAAAGAGCTTCAAGAATACTCTAATCTTTAAAAAATAAAATACCTATAATTGGCCATACGAAACAATTGGTACTTGACATATACTGAGACCGCTTTATTTTGTGCTAGACAAATGAAGTCATAGAACAGAATGTGCTTTAAATATTATGAATAGTGCTTGCATGTGTGTGTGTCTATAGTTGCATATTAGGCCGCTGTAAAGTTTTATTATTCTTTCCAGGAGAGAGACTGCCAACTTTTGAACCTAACTACAACAAGTATATTGCTTCTTCATATTTTTATTAAGGCAAAGAGAGTCTAGTTAAAAATAATTCAACTTATCATGGAAATGCTATAAATTGCTGTGAAGTGAGTTGCTGGCTATGGCTTGTCAAAGCAAATATATTGTAGAATCTTAGGGGAGAATTAGTGCTTGTGCATTAAAATCAAATCATCTTGCAGCACACCGAGAAAAAGGTTAGATTTTTTAAATAATTTCAAAGTCATGAAAAGAGCAAATATGCTCCACAAAGAGCCTAGCAACCCTCAATGACCAATGCCCCTTTTATATAGTTTGGTATCTGAATTAGAATCCCAGAATCTACAAATTCCTCTGGGTGTGGGTGCTGCATTTTGAGGATTTTATAACACTGCCATCACCAAGCTCTCTTTTGATATTCACTTTAAGGAGATAATTTATGGGCAACCAGAGAGCATAAACCAAAGTAGATATCTATCTAGATAGCTAGATACATCTCCATATCATTGACAGGATACATTCTGGCTGAGTGTGAGTACAACCTATGGATGTGGTTGGAGAGAACAAGAGTTGCACCTGAATGGCAGATCAGGATTATTCCTTCTCATCTGCTGCAATGGCTCAGTGTGTTAAGGAGAGGAGTGAGACAGCAAGAACCACATTCATTCAGTCATACAGACCAAAAGGAGGAATGTCGCCCAGCCCTCTAAACTGACCCAGAACCCAGCTCATGTCTCAACTGCTGCCTCTCCTACTTAGAAAGAAGTAACTCCACCAAAGCAGGGTTCTGGACAAATATATTTTTATTGATCATATACAAATAGATGAAGATGGACTTGGATGTTAAGAAAAATAATACTATACAAAATCGAGAGTAGACAGTCGCCCCTAGACTTAAATTAAGGGTGTGTACATTAGATAATTTAATCCAATGTATCAGGTAAAAACTTGAACAAACCTTTTGGCCTCTTCCTTAAAATTCAGGGAAGCATGTCCTCCAAAAAACAGAATCAAAATATAAATAAAAGATTGGCTTAAGATGAAAGGAAACCTTCCAAATGAAAAGAAGCCACATGAGAGGCACTTAACTGAGAATGAAAAGAAACTGAGTGAACAAAATAATTATGAGAAGATGAACCTTCAAATCAGAAAGAGGGCAAAAAGCTTATTTGATACTATGAGAACTCAAAAGAGAGTGAACACAAATGTGAAAATTCCAGGAGTAAAGAAAAGTAGCATAGCTAAATTAAGAGCATGAGAAAATATATACAATTTTGAGTAATAAGAACAGAAATCAAAAGTAACTATTGTATGTTATATTTTAGTAGAGCAACACTGAAGAATAATGAAAACAAGAAATAATATTAAATATGAACATATGGAGAACAGAATAATATTTTTAAAATTTTTAGTTTCTAAGCATATCTGAAATTTTAATTTTGTTTTCTTATGTAATACCAGAGTCATTAGGAAGGTATTATCTAATAACACTATTTTCAGTGATATTTAAGTAGTTGTCCTAGAAAAATTTTATTTTTTAAAAATGTATATTTAAAAATTAAATGTGTATATAATTCAAACATATGTATCGATTTCTGTTTTTCTTGCATTGCAAATGAAATTTGTACTTTTGTTTTCCTGGAATAAAATAAACTTGAATGGATTGTAATATGTTATTCATGCTATAATTCAATGTATTTGAATACTTTAAAAATGTTACATTTATAGTTAACAGATACTGACCTATAAATTTTCTGTCATATAATGATGCTGTGAGACAATCTAAGAAGAATTAAAATTTAAATTCATGTATTCCTACTTTTTTCTCTGTTCTCTAACTGTAATATATTTTAATTACAGATGGAGGAACAGATAGATGTTAGATAAATAGATATATAATAGATAGATCATCCAAAATTCTTATTCTTATGGTTTTATGTAGTCAGTATTTACCTCTATTTTTCTACATGTTTATCCTTCCAAATTAGTTCATTACTTTCTGCACCTTTGATGTCATATATATAAACAGGAAATAGCACATGGTGGCCGGGATGTAGAGAGAGCCACAGGACTTGTGAATAAAATCCACAGGCAAGGATGTGGCGATTCCTTTTGCAATATTGGAGGGAATGCCAAACCCTATGTTTGCTGTGGAAAAGAGTACGGTAGTTCCTCAAAACATCAAAATGGTATTGCCTTATGATTCGGCAGCCCCACATCTCAAGATAGCAAAAGAATTGAAAGCAGAGTCTTGAAAAAATATTTGCACATCCATGTTTGCAGCAGCATTATTGGCAATAGCTAAAACGTAGAAGCAATTGAAGTGTCCTACAACCGATGAATGGATAAGCAAAACATGATATATACATACAATGGAAAATTATTCAGCCTTAAACATGAGGGAAATATTCTGACATATGTTGCAACTTGGATGAAACTTGAGGATATTATGCCAAGTGAAATAAATTAGTCAGTGAAGGACAAATACAGTATAATTCCATTTGTATAAGAGACTTAAAGTTTACAGAATCATAGAGATAGTACAATGATGATTGCCAGAAGCTGGGGGGAGGAAGACATGGGGAAGTACTGTTTAATGGGTATAGAGTTTCAGTTTCACAAGATGAAACGAGTTATGGAGATGGATGGTAGGGATGGCTGCACAATGTTATGACTCTAGTACCACTGAACTGTACACTTAAAATGGTTAACACAGTACATTTTATGTTATGTGTATTTTACCACAATAAAAAATAAAATACCTTAGGAACATTTTCATGAAAGAGTCCACATAAAATTCATTTTAATGCATGTGTTTATGCATAGCTTTCTATTTTTCTCTTTTCTATTTATATTCCAAATTAGAATATAATGCTAATTAAGCATAGTGGCTGTGTTTCTTGCTTCCTCTAGTCTGCAGGTAGCATACAAATGTAATAAACTACTCATTAATGTCACATCTATTTATTTTCTGCCTTATACCAAGCTTGAGGGATTCTCTTAAATACAACATTTTTATACTTACACCTATGCAATACCCATTAGCATCGCCTTCCTAAATCAGGGGAAATTGAGTCTCTGTAAGGTGCAGTAACTTACTAAGATACAAAACTCAGCATTAAAGTCTGTATACTTCAATATCCTGCCTTCTTCTCATTTGTCTTTACTGCCTTTTATGTATGTGTTAGATGTCCAATAAATTCTCTTTTTTAAACTGAATTTAAGCAGTGGAGCAGTGTTTTGTTGAACAATAAATATGATATTGGACACTCTTCCTCCCTTTCATTTATGATGCAGTTCATGAAAAAGAGAATTCTTTCATTGTGCTATAAGCTTAAAATAATGAAAATGCCACCTTCTACATTAAACAGAAACTGAAGGGAATCAAGATGAATTGGATGAGACATAGAAAACAAGTGGGAAATAAATCTAGTATAATTTTCCCTTTGTGTACCTTTGTTATTTAGCATTTAAAAAAAAAGTTTCCCCCAAATATCCTCCCATCTTAATTCATGTCTATAAAGTAGACATTTATGTCTCACCTTGTCAAGAAGGGCAAACTCTAACATAAACATTTCCTAAAAATGCTTCCTGCTAAAACATAAGCTCGGTCTGGCTAGAAATTAAGCTCACTTCATAAAAATTAGTTGGTAGCTAATCTTTGCATGCTGTTCTCTGAACTTGAGTGAAAGCTGTCCATCAGGCATACAGGGAATGACGGAAAAGGTGACAACAGAAGATGAATGCTATGTCACTAACCTTCAAAGATGACCTGCCTTTTCTTTCAAATTCTTAATATCTTAAGACTTCATTAATTCATCTCTCTTTGCCCTTGGTTCAACATTGTGCTATACCAAAACTCATGTAAAACAATGATCTATTGTAATAAAAATGGCATTTTTCTTTCATGTAGATGCAAGCTATCTGGCATTTTTACAATCCACATATTTCCGTTGTCAATTTTTCATTCTGTATTGGAACTAATTGATAGGTATTTCTGAAGGGATGAAGGTGTTTCTGCGTTCATTGTGATCCAAAAGTTTTTTAGACCTAGTGGTGTTTGTAAAACAATTTGTGCCAGCTGACCAAGGACCACTGTGGCAGAAAGCAGCAAACTTGCATAAGATGTCGCTGCCTCATCAGTTGGCTTTGAAAACTAGGGGCTTATTCTATAGTGCTATGAATCAAAGACATTGATAGATGTAGTATAAGATTAAAATCATATTTTCCTTTTGACAGTCACATTATAAAGCATGATGTATTGCAATTAATCTCAATTAGCTGATGACAATTAAAATTAATGGTTTATTATTGCTGATAAACAATCATGACTCTCCTGTTCTCAAATGTGCAAGGAATTCTTGTAATTTTAAAACAAATTTGCATATTATTACTAATTGATTTTATCTCATTGGATTTGGTTCATGGATCCAATTTATTAAAATATTGATAATGGGATAATGATTTGTCTCCCCATTTCATTTACACTAAAAGACACAATTCTTACAATAGTCTGCAAGCCCATCGTGATCTGCCGCATGTTAACCGCCAAAATTCTTTTATGTCTTCACCCTTGATCTTACCAGTGGTCCTGGCCACCTCACTGTTCTCTGGACATGCCAACATGCTGCTGTCTTATGACAAAGACTCTAGTTAATTTCTTGGCTTTGAAAGATATTCTTCCATATATCCATTGATCAGCTCATTCAACTTCCTCAAGTCTTTACTGAAACCTCACATTCTCGATGAGACCTATTCAGTATTTCAAACTGCCTCCCAGCTGCAACAGTCCAAAACCCCTTAGTCTTCTGTGTATTTTTGAAAGGATTTATTGAGATATAATTTACATGCTGTAGAGTGCACATATTAATGTCTACAAGTCAATGGCTTTTAGTATAAACACAGATAAGTGGAGCCATCATCACAATGAATTTTAGAGCATTTTCATCACTTCATAAAGAAGCCTCACCTTCTCTAGCTGTTAACCTCCTATGCGCTCATCCCCTACTCAATCCTAAGCAACCATAAATCTGTTTTCTGTCTCTGTAGATCTTCCTATTCTATTTTCATCTAAATAGAATCATACAATAGGTGGCCTTTTGTGCCTGGCTTCTTTCAGTTGGCATAATGCTATCAAGGTTCATATGTGTATTGGTACTTTATTTCTTTTTATAACTGTATAACTTTCAATTTCATGGATATAACATTTTGTTTATCCAATAATATTTTTATTGACATTTGAGTTGTGTTCAGCCTTTGGCTATTTTAAATACCGCTGTTAAAATACTTGTGTACAATTTGTGTGTGAACACCTCTTTCCAATACTCTGGGGGTATACCTGGGAATACATTTCTGGGTCATATGACAATTCTATGTTTAATATATTTAGAAGCCATCATCCTATTTTCCAAAGTGGCCAGTTCTAGCCATAGTGTATCTAACTGTGGTTTTGATTTGTAGTTGCCTGATGAGTGATGCTGTTGAGTATCTTTTTATGGGATTATTGACCATTCGTGTATCTTCTTGGGATACACATCTATTCCTATCATTTATCAGTTTTGAGTTGGGATTTTTGTTACTGATTTAAAACAATTTTTCTATATTCAAGATACACATATATGCAGACATATAGATATGTGTTTCTCAAATATTTTATCATAATTTTTGAGCTGCCTTTTGACTTGCTTGGCTGTCCTTTGAAACACCAATGTCTTTAATTTTTAAGACATTTTAAATATCTAATTTTTATTTTGTTGCTCATGTTTTTGGTGTTACAGTTATTTCTTTGCTAGATCCAAAATCCTGAAGATTTTCGCATATGCTTTATCCTAGCTCTTGCGTGTATGTCTTTAATTCATTTGAGTTAATGTTTTTCTGTGCTTTGGGGTAAGGTTTCCAATTTACTATTTTGCAAGTGGCGATCCACGTGTAAGTTGTTGACCCAGTGTGTTCAAAGACTGTCTCTTCCTCATTGAATTGCACATGGCACCACTTTAAGAATCCATTGACTATAGATACATAGTTTTATATATGGACTCTCAATTCCCTTCCATCAATCTATATATTTTACCTTCATCAGTATTGTGTTGTCTTGATTACTGATGCTTTGCCGTAAGGTTTGTAGCACGGGGGTGTGAATTATCTTAATATGTTTTCTTTTATCAAGACTATTTTGGCTATTTTGAGTCCCTTACAATCCCATGTGTATTTTAGAATCAGCTTGTCAGTTTCTAGACAGAAGTCTGTTGGGATACTTGCAGGGATTACGTCAAATCTGTAGTTCACCGTGTAAAGTACTACAATATTAAGTCTTCCAATTTGTGAGTGGAAGATATTTGCTAATAATTCAGATATTCTTTAAACAATAATCTTTAATTTTCAGAGTAAAATCTTGTATCACATTTTCCAAATTAATTATTATTTCTTTTTTTGATGCTATTTTAAATTGAAGTGTTTTCTTAATTTCATTTTGGGGTTTTCATTGAAGATGTGTGCAATTGATTTTTGTACATTTATCTTGTATGCTGTAATATTGCTGAAATAATTTACCAGTTCTATCGTTCAATGGATTCCTTAAAATTTTCTATATACAAGAATGTTATTTTCAAATAAAGTTTTATTTCTTCCTGTTCAATATGGGTGACTCTTTTTTTTCAGTTGCCAATTTGCCCTGCATAAAATCTTTAGTACAGTGTTGACTAGAAGAGGTCAAAGTATATGTCCTGTTCTTATCTCTGACCATAGCGGGAAAGCATCCTTTACTATTAAGTTGCATACTTGCTGTTGGCTTTTCGCAGTTGCCATGTATCTGGTGTAGAAAGTTCTCTATTCCTGGTTCATTGAGTTTCTATTTTTATTTTTAATCATTAAAGCATTTGGATTTTGTTAAATGTTTTTTCCGAATCTATCGACATGATCATGAAATTCTCGTTTCTTATTCTATGGATAAGATGTATTACCTTAATGGATTTTGGGCTGTTAAACCAACCTGAGATTACTAGTATAAATTTCACTTTGTCATAGTGTATAATTCTTTTATATGTTGCTAGATCTGATTTGTTTGTATTTTTTAAGGAATTTTGCATTTATACTTATAGTAGTTTTATTTCTCTATGCTACTTTGACTAATTTTTGTATCAAGGTGACACTGGCCCCACAGAATAAATTGGGAAGTGAATATTTCTCTTTTTAAGAAAAGTCAGTCAATAATTAATATCAATTAGTCAATACAAACAAATATGATTAATATTATAAATTATTAATTTCTCTAATTTTTATTTTCTTCCTTCTGCTTGCTTTAGGTTTAGTTAGGTATTCTTTCCAGTGCCTTAATGTGGAAGGTCATCTTATCTCCTCCTTTCCTTTGTCTTTTCATTTTCGAAATAGTGTCTTTTTACCATCAGGTGAGCACCCCATGTTGGTAGTACTCCATGTTTATTACTGTACAACAATGACAGGTAATATGTCCTGAAGACAATGGAAACTTATCATTCAAAATCTCCTAGATTCCACCTTATGTGATATGTCTCTTCCTTTGATTGGTCCTAATTTCTACCCTTTCTCTATTATAAACCATGAGTACAATGGCATTCAATGAGTTCTGTGAGTCTTTTTAGTAAATTCTTGAAACTGAGGTTGTTCTCGGGAAACCCCTGAACTGGCAGTTGGTGACAAAAGTGTGAATCATCTTATATGGCCTCTTCCTTTGAACTTTGCAGATGGACCCAAACTCTGCACAATTTGGGCCAGAAGTCTCGTGTTGACTTTGCAGCCTAAATTATCTTGTAGTTTGTCTAACCCTCAATAAATTTGCTTTCATCAAATATTGTATTTGTTACCCCAAAATTACTATCATGTTTCTTTTCTCCAAATAACTAACATTGGGAGAAATAGCCAGCTGAATCTGTAACTCAACAGAAACAAGTGATCCATATACCATATCAGTGGCCATTTCATTTTGCCTTCTTCCACCAAATCTTAGCAACCTCAACCATTGCCATGAACCACTGTAGGCCTACGGTCTACAAACAAACAAGCATCTTTTAAAAATACTTCATACTCCCATTTGATAAATTTCCCAGCAAAGAGATGCTTACTTTAACTCTATGCAAGTGGCTCATATTCGCAAAGTCTGGAGATATTATTAATGTAGAGTGAGAAAATCATCCCAGCGATGCCAGCACATTCTCCTTCCCATGATCTGCTTAGTTTGCAAACATATTCAGGCCGTAGTTGAGAGTTTTGTATTGCACAGTACAACAATTTTATGGAGGTCATTGAAACTTAGATTTAGCATTTTAGCACAGTCACGCATCGCTGAATGACAGGGATACGTTCTAACAGATGCATCCATAGGCAATTTCATCATTTTGCAAACGTCAGAGAGAATATTACAAACACCTAGTTTGTACAGCCTACCACGTTTAGGTTATATGGTATAACCTCTCTCTCCTAGGCTACAAAACTGTGTACTACACTACTATACTGAATACTGCAGGCAGTAAGAACACAGTGGTAAGACTTTATGTATGTAAACATACTTAAACATAGAAAAGTATGTAAAAATATGTATTATAATCTCATGGGACCACTTTTGTATATGTTATCCATCTTTGACTGAAATATTATTATGCATGACATGACTCTATGACAAAAATAATACATTTTAAAAAATGTACACATGTATCAAACATATTATTATAAAAATAAAAGTATTTATCCAGTGTAAGAATTTGTAATGATCACAGCTTATATTTAAATACAGTTTCAAATGCCTAGTGCAATTACTATTTATTCCTTTGTGTATTTTAAACATGTATACAATAAATATTTTTCAGGTTCAGCAATATATGTCAATCCTGCAGGCTCTTATAAATATTGGTAAAAATCAATTGGTAAATTCATGTATATATATGCATACCTGTATCAGTGAGCGTGTGTGCATGTATGTTTGTGTAAATGTAATTGTATGTGTGTGTAAATGTAATTGGATGCATCCTTATATTTACCCTTACCTACAAGATTTCCAAGATTCATTTATGATCTTTAGATGATGGGCATTTAAAGATTTACCAAATACAACAGTAATAGTGGAAAATATCAAGATGTTATTAAATTCATCTTGTGCACATAATTGTTCCTATAAATTTATGTTTCTTGCAAAACTTGCAGTAATTCTCATGCACAAAATAATTTAAAATAAAAACGTTTTCTCAGTCATTAATTCTTAAAATTATTTCTCCCCAATAATTAATGTGAATTAATTCTTAATCTTAATTATAGAATAATGTTGCCAATCAGAGTTCGGAAATTTTTACATGTTGTACACATTTTACTAACCAGAACAACTTCTGAAATATTGGCATTAATTAATGTCACTCGGCAAGTATTGATTTCAAAGGCATTAAGTACCATTCATATTCTGAATCACAAGGGTACTTTGGCATCTCATTTAATCAAGCTCTTTGTATCATAATCTACACTTTAATTACTTAACAAACGTTTCTCTGTGTGAGAAAGATTGAGCAGGTTATTGTGCTTTATTAAGATGCAACTTTTGCTTAATCTAGAGATAGGCAATGCTCCCTATAAGGGACAAGGAGAAAAATAAATGAACAATAGAGATGTGACAGGCATGGAAAAAGACACTACATTTATCAAACAAATAGGGTCACGGATGATGATAATGGGGTTCAAATCTTGAGATACTGACTCAGTTTATAACCGCACTGTATAATAGAGCAAATCATTGGTTAACTTTTTAACAAATGCAATTTAATTTAATTCAGATGAACACAGTGTTTTAAACAATGCAGGTCATCTTAAAATAAAATAGTGGAATAAAGTGATAAAACCAATGTAAAAATCGTAAACATTTTATAAAGAATTTTTGTCATGTAATTTAATATTTTTGTTCATTTAAAATCACCCAAATCAAAATAATTTTATCTTAATTAACAAATAATCATCAGAAGTTTAATTAATTTTTACTTTATAATACTAGGTTTAAAAATTCTTAACTATATTTTTAATCACATATGCTTATATATAAAATAGACATAGGATATATATTTACATGTTCACAATATTATATTGTAATTGCTCCTATGGATGTGGTTTTTCAATAGAATTAATAAGTACTTTTAAAAAGTTTCAATTTCAATGATGTATATGATAGATTTTTCTTAGAGAAAGCATACATATATTGATAGGTAATAATATGAAAATCTTCTAAAGGCATTACAGGAACACGAAAATGTAATTAAATACTCACTGATTTCTAACGTTTTATGTAAGCGGAACACATTTAACTGAAAATTGTTTTTATGTAATACTCAAACGAGACTAAAAACTTTTTAACCAGCGGAGTAAGTCTTCAAATTGATAATCTGAACTATATAAGAGGAGAAACTTCAGGCACTCCAATATTTGAAATGCTACAAAATATTTATGTAAACTATTATTTCACAATTTCTGTTTGTAGAGTGCTATACAATAATCAATATAAATGACATCTCAAGTCTTTCTATAGCTTCGACCACATTTACCTCCTAATTTTAATTATTAATATGTTGGAGCAGTGCATACAACTAGATTCCGATCTTCCTTTTCAATGAGTAAAATTATGTCCTTTGAGACAGCATTAAAGAAAGAGCACCTTGTATAAATTCAGTGCCAAGAGACAAGATATTCTTGATTCTGAAGTCTTGTTCTTTTATACAGCAAAGTAATTAATAAGAAGAAATGCAGGACATAGATGTGGAGCGTATTTTAATAAAAAATTGTCTATAGATTTTGATGATTAAATTTAAAAATCTACTATATTTAGTTAGTTACAAAAAACTAGGTTGTGGGAACATATTTGGTCAATAAAACACCCCTACCAAGTGCTGACAAGAAAAAAAGTTAGGTACCACCTTTCTTCTCTGCAGATGGCCGGAGATGGGTTAATTTGAAAGAATGCTTCCAAACCTGAGGTGACCCCTGAGAACAGCATAATCCACTGCTGTCTCCCACATTCAGTTTCTCAGTTTGTGCTCTTTTAATTTTGCAGGGAGGGAAGCCAGCCCTTTAAACCAATCTTCAGCATGATGGCAGAGCCAAGGAATGTGGACAGGTGGCACGGTGTCTGACTTTGTTCCAGCAGCCACTTGGGCTTTCCCTGGATCTTCTCTGCCCCAGGGATAGCACCACTATTGAAAACATATCTTTGTGACATTCTCTATGCCAGGAACTCCCAACACATTTTCCTTGAAACTGATGAAATGAATAAAAATAAACCAAGAAGTGTGCTGTTTGTTTCTTTTCCCTCCTTTCTGCAGCCCTTCTTGATCATCTAATATTTTAAATACATTGTCAATCACCAAAAGGAGCATAAGGGGTATATTGATTTGTAGCAGATGTATTAATAGCCCAGCCCCTATTCCTTACCTGTAGCTGCTGGGAAGAAAGCCATTCTTAACACTCTACAGGGTCCCTTCTCCAGAATTTGCACCAGTTTCTAGCTGAGGACTTTCTCTAGCAGCACGGGAGTTTGATACTGGGCATGAAGTGGGAAGAAAAGGTGAGGGTAACTAAGAAGAATCTCCCTGGATTCAGTGATGTAATTCTGAGGCATGTTCCACATAGCTTCCCATAGAATTAAGCCCAGATATCTAACACAGGAACTTGCTTCTTAACACGTGTGGTACTGGCTTTTCTATCTTTCCTGTTTTATTTTGTTCTCTTTTCCTTGTCTCACTTTCACTGTGTCCTCACTCCTGCTTTAAGAATACCCAATCAAATACATTCATTTATTTTTTTAGAGTCTCAGAACACAGTTGATAGTTGAACTTGTAATCTATGATAATCAGCTTGGATGCTATACTGACAGGAAGATAGTGAACTCACAATGTCTAATTAAGATAAAATTAAAAAGTATATTGATTCATGTCCAAAGATTTTAAAAACCCAAGCGGCAGTGTCACAATTTCCTCTTTTTAGTTTACCTGGTTTCTTAAATGCCTACAATTGTTTTAAAGGAAGCCTTGAATCTAGGAAAAATTGAGACATATGGAATAAATTACTAACCCATTTCTCCTTGAAATCCATTAGATGCTTGATGATTTTTCACATATATTTCTGAATTGAAAATCTAGTTGTGAATTATTTTTATAAGCATATACTTATGTAATATTTTGTTTTTAACAGTGAATTGAAGGTTTAAAGATTAAATTATTCTATCCAGAGAATAAAACGCAATTATTTCACAAGGAGAACATGCATACGTTGACACGACATTTTGAAGTCTAGATTTTAAAATAGGTCCCATATACTTTTGTGTCAATTAGAATATGTTTGTATCAGTCTGTCTACAGTTTTACACTTGTCTAAATGTACTTGAACTACAACAACTACCTTGAACAATTTTGAAATTTATGATTCCTCTGAAACTGATTAAAAGAATTATGGTAGAGTGAAATTCTGATTGACATAATTTGGGAGAGAAATTATTCCTTGGACATCAACCTCTGCCAAGATAGTTTATAATGACATTGAGGCTTTTTGATTTACACAATTTGTTATATAAAAAATATTAAGACGTTGAGAGATAATACACAGACTTTAATTAAAATTGTACTACAATTAAAAGTCTAAATAAATTAGAAGTGCACATGGTACATCTAAATGTATGTTTATATATTTTACTTGTGCATTTTTTTCCTGCAGTTTCTTTTGTTTTAGTTTGTAAAACGTTCTTATTTTTATGATAATGTAGCATATGCTAAATAAAGAGGAATCAGGAAATAGAAAATGAAGAAAAAACATTAACTATTGTCAACCAAATAAAAATTGTGCAATCTCTAAGCATATGAACTATGTAATATTTGTACAGCATAGTACAATGTTTATGCTTCACAGGGTGAGGTAGAGACTGCAAAACCTTGAACTTGGGACAAACAAGAAAGTAAGAAAATTTTCACAACTTATTAATATCATAGAAAATGCTGAACTTAACAGTTAAGATACAAATAGTGAAAAATGATAGTATTTAAGGAGATCTAGAAAATTTATTCTATACCTGTAATGTGTGAGAAGTATTAGAATAATGCTTGTATTTCTGGATTGGCATCGATTTCTATTGAGACTGGAAACATAATAGAAGTGAGCAAAAATGAATTTAAATTGTGGATACTTGAGTTTTATACCTAGGCGACCGAGAAATACATTTGGTTACTATCAAAGCAGTTGGCACAAGAGCGTACAAAATTCCCTAATTGTGTCTATGTGGAGAAGACATAGACAAACAGAGAATAGCAAAACAGAAATAGCAAAAAAGCACAAATAAATTTTACCTGTATTTTTAAGTAAAAGCCAATTAGAGAAGGAAAACATGAAATTTGTGTTTTATCAAATTTTTTCTCTTTCTCATAATATAGTTGAATATATTACTGGAAAAAATTTGAAGTACTGGTATGTTCAACATAAAAGTAAAATATAAGGTCAAAACCATGGGAACACAGGGAGCAGACAAAATATAACTAAACACCGAAAATGATTTTGCCCTACGGACATGTAGCAAAATGAATGAGTGCAGATTCCTACTGTCATACATCACATAGGACAGTAAAGAAATACATAGTGTTTCCCAAGATAGGGCATCACACAGGAGCTCCTCCCTAAAGCTAGGACCAAAATTTCTATCCTCAGTATAAAGAAGAATCAGAGGTAAATTAGTCCCATTTCACATTCCCTGGAAATGGCAAATAAAAATGACTTGAGATTGGACAGATTTAAAGAAACTCAATCATTAATGATTTACAGCAACTAATTTAAAAATTGTTTAAATGTCCAGTCCAAACATACGTCCAAACACCTTTAGGCCAAGAATTAACATAATGTGGTCCCAGAATGGTGGTGCCTTTAGTAGAATCACAAAAAAATTCAAATTATCTTTGGCAAATTTTCTATTTACTAATCTGCAAAAGCACACAAAAATAATTTTCAGAGAAAAATAAATATTTGTCATTCAAAGGCATCTAAGTATGCAAGGAAATGATATTCCACCATTTGAAAGGAAAGCAGAAAAAGAGTACAAACAGCTCCACAAAGGTTCATTAGTAGAAATATCACTGTTAGATTATAAAGCACATTTGCTTTCAAAATTTTTTTTAAAAATGAATATATTGTTAGGAGACTAAAAAATTCATGTAGCAAATTTGAAAAGTAGTTTATATAAAAATATAGTTATTTTAAATTAAAAACTCAAAAATGTACTCATCAGATTAGACATGGCCAAGGTGAGAGTTCATAAATAGTTCAGAATGCATTACAGATAATTTTTAAAAATGTAAAATGTGGACAGAATGATGAAGAGACAAGGAAGATACAGTGAGAAAGTGTAGCATGTGTTTAGAGAGTGTTCTCATAGAAGAAGGGAACTGGGAAGGGACAATATGTGATGGTACTTTGGGTGAAATTTCCCTAGACTTTTGTAAGACACTAATCTGAATATTCAAAAATTCCATGCTTGCTAAGCAAGCTACAATGGAGATAATCCTACACCTATGTATCTCCCAGAGAAATAGTAAACAACGAGGAAGGGAAAAATGTTTCAATTAGCACTAGAAAATTGAAATTACTTTTAATCATATTGAAATCTGAAAAAAATGAAAGGTAAAATAAACAATATTATTTGTTAAGAATAATAATGCCATTCTGAATTTCTAAACAAAGAAAAATATTCATCAAACTATGTCTAAATAACATATTTAGAGTTAAAAAACAAAACGGCACCAGCAGAATTCCACTAAAGAAACTAAAGAGAAACTCTGAAAATATGTTTCAGAAAGGTTGAAGTTCTGAAATCAAAGAATGAACAGAGAGTAAAATATATTGCAAACATAGAGATAGAACAAATAAGAAACTGGGTTTTGAAACAAAAATATATTTAAAATTAGATAAGCACTGCAATATGTATGATAAAAAGAAAATTATTAGGGCTGAAGTATTCAAAGAACCGTTAATTATCTGACAAGGGCAGAAAAGTGAGTATGACTTTGCAACTCTTTTTCTTTTTCAAATGGAATGGAATAGAATGGAATGGAATGGAATGGAATCTAATGGAATTGAATGGAGAGGAATGGAATGGAATGGGAGATGATA
Source organism: Pan paniscus (assembly GCF_029289425.2). Classification (NCBI taxonomy): domain Eukaryota; kingdom Metazoa; phylum Chordata; class Mammalia; order Primates; family Hominidae; genus Pan; species Pan paniscus. Next base: position 54,473,941 of record NC_073267.2, on the reverse strand, counting down.
TTGTGCCATTGTGCTACAGGATGGGTGACAGAGTGAGACACTCTTGAAAGAAGGGAATGGAATGGAAACCAGTGGAATAGCATGGAATGGAATGCAATGGAGTGGAGTGGAGCGGAGTGGAGAGGTGAGGAGAGGAGTGGAATGGAGTGGAATAGAATCATCATCGAATGGAAAAGAATGGAATTGTCATCAAATGGAATCAAATGGAATCATCATTGAATGGAATCGAACGGAATGGTCTAATGGACTTGAATGGAATTGTCATTGAATAGAATCAAAGGGAAACATCGAATGGACATGAATGGAATCATCATCGAATGGATTCGAATGGATTCATTATCAAATGTAATCGAATAGAATCATCATCGAATGGAATAGAATGGATTCATCTTTGAATGGAATCAAATAGAGTCATCGAATGCCACCAAACGGAATCATCATCGCATAGAATTGAATAGAATCATCATCGAATGGAATGGAATGGAATCATCGAATGGACACCAATGGAACCATCATCGAATGGAATAGAATGGAATCTTCGAATGGACTCAAATGGAATCGTCATTGATTGCAATTGAATGGAATCATCATCGAATGGAATCATCATCAAATGGAATCAAAAGGAATCACCATCGAACGGAATTGAATAGAATCATCGAATGAAATGAAATGGAATAATCATTGAATGGAATCAAATGAAATCATCATCAAATGGAATCAAACAGAATCATAATCAAATGGAACCGAATAGAATCATCAACGAATGAAATCGAAAGGAATCATCACTGAAAGGAATCGAATGGAATCATCAACGAATGGAAACAAATGTAATCATTGAATGGAATAAAATGTAATCATCATCGAATTGAACACAATAGAATCATTAAATGGACCCAAATGGAATCATCGATTCAACTGAAATGGAATCACCATCGAATGGAATAGAATGGAATCATCAAATGGAATTGAATAGAATCTTCATCGAATGAAATCAAACGGAATCATCAAATGGACTCGAATGGAATCATCATCGAATGGAATCGGATGGAATCATCAAATGGACTCGAATGGAATCATCATCGAATAGAATCGAATAGAATCATCATCAAATGGAATCGAACAGAATCATCTTCAAATAGAATCAAATGGAGTCATTGAATGGAATAGAAGGGAATCATTATCGAATGGAATGAAATAGAATAATCGAATGAAATCAAATGGAATCATCAACAAATGGAATCAAATGGAATCATCATCGAATGGAATTGAATGGAATCATCATTGAGTGGAATCGAATGGAATTGTCAACAAATGTAATCGAATGGAATCATCAAATGGAACCAAATGGAATCATCATCGAATGGAACCGAATGAATCATCATCAAATGGAACCCAACGGAGTCATCATCGAATGGAACCAAATGGAATCATCATCGAATGGAACCGAATGAATCATCATCAAATGGAACCCAACGGAGTCATCATCGAATGGAATTGAATAGAATCATAATCGAATTGAATCGAATGGAATCATCATTGAATGGAATCGAATGGAATCACCGAATTGAATAGAATGGAATGACCATCAAATGGAGTCAAAGAGAATCATCGAATGGGATCAAACGGAATCATCGAAGAGACTCGAAAGGAATCATCAAATGGATTTGAATGGAATAATCATTGAATGGAATTGAATGGAATCATCAAATGGACTCGAATGGAATCATCATCAAATGGAATCGAATGGAATCACTGAATTGAATCAAATGGAATGATCATCAAATGGAATCGAAGGGAATCATCAAATGGGAATGAACGGAGTCATTGAATGGAATCGAGGGGCATCATCGAATGGATTCGAATGGAATCATCATCAAATGGAATCGAGTGGAATCATTGAAGGGATTCTAATGGAATCATCATCAAATGGAATTGAATGGAATCATAGAATAGACACGAATGGAATCATCGTTCAATCATTGAATGGCATCGAATGGAATCATCATCGAATGGAATCTAATGGAACAATCGAATCGACTCGAATGAAATCATCGAAAGGACTCGAGCGGAATCATTATCAAATGGAATCGAATGGAATCATTGAATGGACTCGAATGGAATCATCATCAAATGGAATTGAATGGAATCATCAAATGAGCGCGAATGGAATCATCACCAAATGGAATAATCATCAAATGGAGTTGAATGGAATCACCAAATGGATGCCAATGGAATCATCATCAAATGGAATTCATTGGAATCATCTAATGAAATCGAATGGAAATATTGAATGGAATCATCTTTGAATAAAATCGAATGGAATCATTGAATGGAATATAATGCAATTATCATCGAATGGAATTGAATGGAACCATCAAATGGAATCGAATGGAATCACCATTGAATGGAATTGGATGAAATCATCATCAAATAGAACTGAAAGGAATAATCGAATGGACACGAATGAAGTCATTATCGAATGGAATTGAATGGAATCATTTAATGGACATGAATGGAATCACCACCAAATGGAATTAAATGGAATCATCGAATGGATTCGAATGGAATCATCATCAAACATGATCAAAAGCAATCATCAGGTGGACTAGAATAGAATGATCAAATGGACTCAAATGTAATCATCATCGAATGAAATCAAATGGAATCATCAAGTGGACTTGAATGCAATCAACAATGAATGGAATTGAATGGAATCATCGAAAGGAATCGAATTGAATCATCATCATATGTAATCAAATGGAATCATCGAATGGACACGAATGGAATCATCATTGAATAGAATTGAATGGAATCATCGAATAGACTTGAAAGGAATCATCATCAAATGGAATCGAAAGGAATCATCGAATAGAATCGAATGTAATTATTATCTAATGAAATCACAATGAATCATTGAATGGACTCGAATGGAATCATCATCTAATGGAATCGAATGGAGTCATCGTCTGGACTCGAATGGAATCATCATCGAATGTAATGGAATGGAATCATCAAATGGATTAGAATGGAATCATCATCGAATGAAATCGAATGGAATCAATGAATGGAATAGAAGGGAATCATCTTTGAATGGGAACAAATAAAATCATCAAATGAAATGAAATGGAAACATCATTGAATGGATTCGAATGGAATCATTATGGAATGGAATTGAATAGAATCATCATCAAATGGAATGAATGGAATCATGGAATGGACACGAATGGAATCATCATCGAATGGAATTGAATGGAATCATCGAACGGACTCAAATGGGATCATCATCAAATGAAATCCATTGTAATCATCAAATGGAATTGAATGGAATTATCGAATGGAATCGAATGGAATCATCTTTGAATAAAATCAAATGGAATCATCGAATGGAATCTAATGCAATCATCATCAAATGGAATCGAATGGAACCACACAATGCAATTGAATGGAATCACCATTGAATGGAGTCGAATGGAGTAATCATTGAATAGAATCTAAAGGAAACATCGAATGGAATCAAATGGAACCATCATCGAATGGAATTGAATGGAATCAACGAATGGAACTGAATGGAATAATCATCGAATGCAATTGAATAGAATCATCATTGAACGGTATTGATTGGAATCATCAACGAATGGAATACAATGGAATCATCATTGAATGGAACAAAATAGAATCATCAAATGGCCTCTAATGGAATCATTGAATGGACTCGAATGGAATCATCATTGAATGGAATCAAATGGAATCATCATTGAATGCAATCAAATGGAATCATCGAATTGAATCGAATGCAATCATCATCGAATGGAATCAAATGGAATTATCATCGAATGGAATCAAACGGAATCACCAATGAATGCACTTGCATGGTATCATCATCGAATAGAATCAAAAGGAATCATTGAATGGACTCGAATGGAATCATCATCAAATGGAATTGAAAGGAATCATCGAATGGAATCAAATGGAATCATCATCAAACGTAATAAAATGGAATCATAGAATTGAATCGAATGGAATCATCATCGAATGGATTTGAAAAGAATCATCGAATGAAATCGAATGGAATCAACATCAAATGGAATCGAAAGGAATCATAGTATGGTATCGAATGGAATCATCATCAAACGGAATGGAATGGAATCATCATCAAATGGAAACAAAAGCAACCATTTAATAGACTCTAATAGAATCATAGAATGGACTTGAATGGAAATATCATTGAATGGAGTAGAATGGAATCATCAAATGGACCCGAATGGAATCATTAGTGAACGGAATTGAATGGAATCATCTAATGGACCCGAATGGAATCACCATCAAATGGAATAGAATGCCATCATCATCGAATGGAATCAAATGGAATCATCTAATGGACCCGAATGGAATAATCTTTGAAAGGAATACAATGGAATCATCATTGAATGGAATCGAATGGAATCATCTAATGGACCCGAATGGAATCATCATCGAATCGAATAGAATGGAATCATCATTGAATGGAATTGAATGCAATCATGTAATGGACATGAATAGAATCATCATCAAATGGAATCAAATGGAATCATCTAATGTAACTGAATGGAATCATCATCGAATGGAATAGAATGGAATCATCAAATGGAATCGAATGGAATCTTCATCGTATGGAAACGAGTGCAATCATTGAATGAACTCGAATGGACATATCATTGAATGGAATCAAATGGAATCATCTAATGGACCCAAATCGAATCATCATCAAATGGAATCGAATGGAATCATCTAATGGACTCATATGGAATCATCATCGAATGGAATCAAATGGAATCATTGAATGGATTCGAATGGAATCCTCACAACATGAAATGGAATGGAATCATCAAATGGATTAGAATGGAATCATCATTGAATGAAATCGAATGGAATCATCGAATGGCATCAAATGGAATCATCTTCGAATGGAATCGAATAGAATGATCTAATGGACTCGAATGGAACTGTCGTTGAATGGAATCGAATGGAAACATCGAATGGACACGAATGGAATCATCATCGAATGGAATCGAGTGGAATCATCATCAAATGTAATCAAATAGAATCATCATTAAATGGAATCGAATGGAATCATCAAATGGAATAGAAAGGGCTCACCTAATGGAATTGAATGGAATCATCGAATGGAATAGAAAGGGCTCACCTTCTAATGGAATCAAATAGAATGACGGAATGCAATAAAATTCAATCATCATTAAATGGAAACGAAATGAATCATCATCGAATGGAATTGAATAGAATCATCATTGAATGGAATGGAATGGAATCATTGAATGGAGACCAATGGAACCATCATCGAATGGAATTGAACAGAATATTCGAATGCACACAAATGGAATCATCATCGATTGCAATCAAATGGAATCATCATCGAAAGGAATCGAACGGAATATTCAAATGCACACAAATGGAATCATCATCAATTGCAATCAGATGGAATCATCATCGAATGGAATCAAATGGAATCAACATTGAATGGAATCGAATGGAATCCTCGAATGCAATAGAATTGAATTATTGCCGAAAGGAATTGAATAGAATCATCGAATGAAATGGAATTGAATCATCATTGAATGGAATCAAATGAAATCATCATAAAATGGAATTGAATGGAATCATCATCAAATGGAAACGAATGGAACCATCAACGAATGAAATTGAAATGAATCATCAATAGAAGGAGTTGAATGGAATCATCAATAAATGGAAACAAATGGAATCATTGAATGGAATAAAATGTAATCATCATCGAATTGAACGCAATGGAATCATTGAATGGACTCGAATGGAGTCATCGATTTGACTCAAATGGAATAATCATCGAATGGAATAGAATGGAATCATCAAATGTAATTGAATAGAATCATCATCAAATGAAATAAAATGGAATCATCAAATGGACTTGAATGGAATCATCATCGAATTGAATTGAATGGAATCATAGAATGGACTCGAATGGAGTCATCGATTTGACTCAAATGGAATAATCATCGAATGGAATAGAACGGAATCATCAAATGTAATTGAATAGAATCATCATCAAATGAAATAAAATGGAATCATCAAATGGACTTGAATGGAATCATCATCGAATTGAATTGAATGGAATCAGAATGGACTCGAATGGAATCATCATTGAATGGAATCGAATAGAATCATCATCAAATGGAATTGAATAGAATCATCATCAAATGGAATCGAATGGAGCCATCGAATGGAATAGAAGACAATCATCATAGAATGGAATAAAATAGAATCATCGAATGAAATCAAATGGAATCATCATCGAATGGAATCGAATGGAATCATCATCAAGTGGAATTGAATGGAATCATCATTGAATGGAATCAAATGGAGTCATCATCGAATTGAATCTAACAGAATCATCATTGAATGGAATCGAATAGAATCATCAATAAATGGAATTGAATGGAGTCACCAAATGGAATCTGTTGGAATCAACATCTAATGGAACTGAATACAGTCATCATCTAATGGAATCGAATGAAATCATCAAATGGACTCAAGTGGAATCATCGAATGCACACAAAAGCAATAATCATCGAATGGAATCTAATGGAATCATCAAATGGAATCGAATGGAATCATCATCAAATGGACTCGAATGGAAATATTGAATGGAATCATAATCAACTGGAATTGAATGGAATCATTGAATGAACTTGAATGAAATCATCGGAGAACGGAATTGAATGGAAAAATCGAATGGAATCGAATGGAATCAACTTTGAATGGAATCAAAGGGAATCATCAAATGGAATCAAATGCAATCATCAGGGAATGGAATCGAATGGAATCATCATCGATGGGAATTGAATGGAATCACTGAATGCACTCAAAAGGAATCATCGGAGAATGGAATGGAATGGAATTATCAAATGGACTAGAATTGAATCAACTTTCAATGGAATCAAATGGAATAATCGAATGGACTCGAATGCTATCATCGAATGGAGTTGAAAGCAATCATCATTGAATGGAATTGAATGGAATCATTGAATGGACACGAATGGAATTATCATCGAATGGAATTGAATGGAACCATCGAATGGACTTGATTGGAATTATCATTGAATGGAATGGAATGGAACCATCGAATGGACTCGAAAGGAATCAACATCGAATGGAATTGAATGGAACCATCGAATGGACTCGAATGGAATCATCATCGAATGGAATCGAATGGAATCATCATCTAATGGAATCAAATAGAATCATTATCGAATGAAATAGAATGGAATCATCATCGAATGGAATCGAATGGAATCATCATCGAATGGAATCGAATGGAATCATCAACAAATGTAATCAAATGGAATCATCTAATGGAATCTAATGGAATCATCATCGAATGGAACCGAATGGAATCATCAACAAATGTAATCGAATGGAATCATCGAATGGAATCTAACGGAATCATCATCGAATGGAACCAAATAGAATCATCATGAAATAGGACTGAATGGAGTCATCATCGAATTGAATCAAATGGCATCATAATCAAATGGAATCAAATGGAATCATCATCTAATTGAATCTAATGGAATCAACATCGAAAGGAATCCAATGGAATCACTGAATTAAATCGAATGGAATGATCATCGAATGGAATCAAAGGGAATAATAGAATAGTATCGAACGGAATCATCGATGGTAATTGAATGGAATCATCTAATGGATTCGAAGGGAATCATCATCGAATGGAATTGAATGGAATCATGGAATGGACACGAATTGAATCATCATCAAATGGAATCGAATGCAATCAATGAATGGACACGAGTGGAATCATCCTTGAGTGGAATTGAATGGAACCATTGAATGGCATCAAATGGAATCATCATTGAATGGAATCCAATGGAATCATAGAATGGACACGAATGGAATCACTGAATGGACTTAAGTGGAATCATCATCAAATTGAATCGAATGGATTCATCTAATGGGCCCAAATGGAATCATCATTGAATGGAATCGAATGGAATCATCGAATGGACTCGAATGGAATCATCATCAAATGGAATAGAATGGAATCATCAAATGCAATCGAATGGCATCATCATCAAATGAAATCAAATGGAATCATCGAATGCACTCAAATGGAATCATCAATGAATGGAATCAAATGGAATCATTGAATGGACTAGAATGTAATCATCATCGAAAGGAATCGAAAGGAATCACGAAATGGACTGGAATGGGATCAATGAATGGACTCAAATGAAATCATCAATGAATGGTATCAAATGGAGTCACTGAATTAACTCGAATGGAATAATCATCGAATGGAGTCGAATGGAATCATCAAATGGAATCGAATGGAATCATCATTGAATGGGATCGAATGGAATCATCATTGAATTGTATCAAATGGAATCATCATCGAATGGAATCTAATGGAATAATAACGTATTGGGAGCGAATGGAATCATCAATGAATGTAATCGAATGGAGAAATCAAATGGAAACCATTCGAATCATCATCAAATGGAACCGAATGCAGTCATCGAATGGAATTGAATGGAATCCTCCACTGAATGGAATCGAATGGAATCATCAGCACATGGAATCAAAAAGAATCACCATGTAATAGAATCCAATTGAATCATCGAATGGAATGGAATGGCATCATCATGGAAAGGAATCACAGGGAATCATCTATGCAATCAAACCGAATCATCGAATGGAAATGAATGGAATCATCATCGAATGGACTCGAATGGAATTATCATTGAATGGAATCTAATGGAATCATCGAATGGACTCAAATGGAATAATCGAATAGACTCCAATTGAATCAACAAATGAAATTGAATGCAATCATCGAATGGACTCGAATGGAATCATCATCAAATGGAATCGGATGGAGTCAACGAAGGGACTCGATTAGAATCATCAAAAGGACACGAATGGAATCATCATTGAATGGAATCAAATGGAATCACTGAATGGACTCGAATGGAATCATCATCGAATGGAATCAAATGGGAACATCGTCAAATGGAATCGAATGGGAACATCATCAAAAGTAATCCAATGGAATCACCGAATGGAAATGAAAGTAATGATCAAACGGACACGAATGGAATCATCAAATGGAATCGAATGGACTCATTGAATGCACTCAAAAGGAATTATTGAATGGACTCAAATGGAGTCATCGAACTGACTTTAATGGAATCATCATCAAATGGAATCGAATGGAATCATCAAATGGACTCGAATTGAATAATTGAATGGACTCAAATGAAATCATCGAATGGACTCAAATGGAATCATAATCGAATGGAATCGAATGGAAGCATTGAATAGTATCAAATGGAATCATCAAATGAAATCGAACGGAATCATCATCCAATGGAATCGAATGGAGTCATCAAATGAAATCGAATGGAATCATCATCCAATGGAATCGAATGGAATCATCAAATGGAATCGAAGCAATCATCATCGAATGGAATCAAATGGAATCATCGAATGGAATGGAATGGAATCAATGAATGGAATTGAATGCAATCACCAATGAATGGAATTGAATGGAATCATCGAATGGACTCGAATAGAATCATCATGGAATGGAATCGTGTGGAATCATCAAATGGGCATGAATAGAATAATCATCAAATGGAATCGAATGGAATCTTCTAATTTACTTGAAGGGAATCATTATTGAATGCAATAGAATGGAATGATCAAATGGAATCGAATGGAATCATCATCGTATGGAATTGAGAGGAATCATCGATTGGATTCTAATGTAATCATCAGAGAATGGAATCAAATGGAATAATCAAAGGGATTCGAATGGAATCATCATTGAATGGAATCAAATGGAATCTTCATCAAGTATAATCAAAAGCAATCATCAAATGGATTCGAATAAAATCACCGAATGGACTCGAATGGAATCATCATCGAATGGAATCAAATGGAATCATCGAATGGACTTGAATGAAATCACCATTGAATGAAATCAAATGGAATCATCGAATGGACTCGAATGGAATCATCATCAAATGGAATCAAATGGAATCATCGAATTTATTCGAATGGAAACATCAAGTGGAATTGAAAGGAATCATCAAATGGACTTGAATTTAATCATTGCATGGACTCGAATGGAATCATCGAATGGACTCAAAAGGAATCATCATCAAATGAAATCATATGGAATCACTGACTGGACACAAATGAAATCGTCTTTGAATAGAATTGAATGGAATCATCAAACGGACTTGAATGGAACGTCATTGAACGGAATCAAAAGCATCATTGAATGGACTCAAATGGAATTATGGAATGGACTCAAATGGAATCATTGAATGGACTCGAATGGAATCATCATCGAATGGACTCAAATGGAATGATCAAATGGACTTGAATGGAATCAGGGATTGGATTCAAATCGAATTATCAAATGGGCTCAAATGGAATCATCGAAGGGACTCGAATTGAATCATTTCTGAAGGGAATCATCAAATGGAACCAAATGGAATCATCAAATGGAATCGATCAGAGTCATCATCAAATGGAATCAAATGGAATCATCGAATGGAATCGAATGCAGTCATTATCAAATAAACTCAAATAGAATCATCATTGAATGGAATCAAATGGAATCATCGAATGGCATCGAATGGAATCATCATCAAATAGAATCTAATGAAATAATCGAATGGACTCGAATGGAATCACTGAAAGGAGTCAAATGGAATCATCGTCGAATGAAATTGAATGGAATCATCGAATAGCATCGAATGGAATCATCATTGAATGGAATTGAAAGGAATCATCAAATGGACTTGAATGAAATCATTGAATGGATTCGAATGGAATCATCATCGAATGGAATCAAACGAAATAATAGAATTGACACAAATGGTATCATAATCAAATGGAATCGAATGGAATCAACGAAAGCAATCGAATGGAATCCTCATTGAATGTTATCAAATGGAATCTTCATCGAATGGAATAGAAAGGAATCATCATCTAATGGAAACAAATGTAATCATCAACAATTGAAATCAAATGGAGAAATCAAATGGAATCATTGATTGGCCTCAAATGGAATTATCGAATGGGCTCGAATGGAATCATCAAATGGACTCGAATGGAATCATTATTGAATGGAATCAAATGGAATCATCGAATGGAATTGAATATAATCATCGAATGGAATCGATCGGAATCATCGAATAGAATCAAATGCAATCATCATCGAATGGAATCGAATGGAATCCTCATCAAATAGAATTGAATGGAGTCATCGAGTGGAATCGAATGGAATCGTTGTCTAATGGAATCAAATGCAATCATAGAATGGAATCCAATGGAATCATCATTGAATGGAATCGATTGGAATCATTATCTAATAGAATTGAATGGAATCACTGAATGGAATCATCAACAAAAGGATTCCAATGGAATCATCGAATTGACTTGAATGGAATAATCATCGAATGGAATTGAGTGGAATCATCAAATGTACTCAAATGGAATCATCAAATGGAATCGAAAGGAATCATCGAATGGAATCAAATATAATCATCATAGAATGGATTCGAATGGAATCATCGAATATAATCAAATGGAATCATCATCAAATCGAAAAGAATGGCATCATCAAATGGACACGAATGGAATAATCGTTGAATGGAATGGAATGGAATCATCACATGGAATCAAATGGAATCATCATCAAATGAAATAAAACGGAATCATCAAATGGAATCATCTTTGAGTGGAATCTAAAGGAATCACCAAATGGACTCCAATCATCAGATGAAATCGATTGGAGTCATCGAATTTAGTCGAATGGAATCATCCTCGAATGGACTCCAATGCAATCATCATCGAATGGAATCAAATGGAATCATCGAATGGCATCGAAAGGAATCATCGAATTGACTCGAATGGAATAATCATCGAATGGAATGGAATGGAATCATCATGGAATGGAATCGAATGGAATCATCGAATGGATTCGAATGGAATCATGCTCGAAAGGAATCAAATGAAATCATCAAATGGACTCAAATGGAATCGTCATTCAATGACATCATATGGAATCATTGAATGCAACTGAATGGAATCATTGAATGGACTAGAATAGAATTATCATCAAATGGAATTGAATGGAATCATTGAAGGCACTCGAAAGGAATCATTGAATGGACTTGAAAGGAATCGTCATCAAGTGGAATCGAATGGAATCATTGAATGGACTCGAATTGAATCTTTGAATGGACTCGAATGGAATCATCATTGAATCGAACCTAATGCAATCATTGAATGGCCTCGAATGGAGTCCTCATCGAATGGAATAGAAAGGAGTCACAAAATGGACTCCAATGGAATCATCGATTGGCCCCTAATTGAATCATCATTGAATGCAATTGAATGTAATCATCAAATGGATTAGAATGGAATCATCGAATGGACTCAAAATGAATTGTCATCGAGTGGAATCAAGTGAAATCATCAAATGGACTTGAATGCAATCATCAAATGGCCTCGAATGGAATCATCATCGAATAGAATCAAATGGAATCATCAAATGGACTTGAATGCAATCATCATCGAATGGAATTGAATGGAATCATCCAATGGAATCGAATGGAATCATCATCATATGGAATCAAAAGGAATAATCGAATGGACTCGAATGGAATCATCGAATGGACTCAAATGGAATCATCATCGAACTGAAACGAATGGAATCATTGAATTGACCCGAATGGAATCATCATCTAATGGAATTGAATGTAATCATCGAATGGACTCGAATGGAATCATCATCAAATGGAATCATTGAATAGAATCGAATGGAATCATCATCTAATAGAACCGCATGAAATCATCGAAGGGCATCAAATGGAATCATCATTGATAAGAATCAAATGGAATCACCTAATGGACAAGAATGGAATCACTATCGAATGCAATCAAATGGAGTCATCGAATACAACCGAATGGAATCATCATCGAATGGATGAGAATGTAATCATCATCAAATGGAATCGAAAGGAATCATTGAATGCACTCAAAAGGAAACATCGAATGGATTCGAAAGGAATCATCATCATGTGGAATCGAATGGAATCATTGAATGGACTCGAATTGAATCTTTGAATGAACTTGAATGGAATCATCATGGAATGGAATCTAATGGAATCATTGAATGGACTCGAATGGAGTCCTCATCAAATGGAATCGAATGGAATCACTGAATGGACACAAATCAAATCATCGAATGGACTCAAAAGGAATCATCATTGAGTGGAATCAAATGAAATCAAACAGACTCAAATGCAATCATCGAATGCCCTCAAATGGAATCATCATCGAATAGAATCGAAGGAAATCATCAAATGGCCACGAATGGAATCATCATAGAATGGAATTGAATGGAATCATCGAATGGAATCGAATGGAATCATCATCAAATGGAATCAAAAGGAATAATCTAATGGACTTGAACGGAATCATCGAATGGCCTCAAATGGAATCATCATCGAACTGAATTGAATGGAACCATTAAATGGACCCGAAAGGAATCATCATTGAATGGAATTGAATGGAATCACTGTATGGACTCGAATGGAATCATCATCATATGGAATTGAAAGGAATAATCGAATGGACTTGAATGGAATCATCGAATAGACTCAAAAGGAATCATCATCGAACTGAATCGAATGGAATCATTGAATGGACCCAAACGGAATCATGATCTAATGGAATTCAATGTAATCATCGAATGGACTCGAATGGAATCATCAGCAGATGGAATCGAATGGAATAATTGAATGGAATCGAATGGAATCATCAGCGAATGGAATCACAAGAAATCATTGAATGGCATCAAACGGAATCATCATTGATAAGAACCAAATGGAATCACATAATAGACAAGAATGGAATCACTATCAAATGAAATCGAATGGAGTCACTGAATACAATCGAAAGGAATCATCATCGAATGGAAGAGAATGTAATCATCATCGAATGGAATCAAAAGGAATCATTGAATGCACTCGAAAGGAAACATCGAATGGATTCGAAAGGAATCATCATCATGTGGAATCGAATGGAATAATTGAATGGACTTGAATTGAATCTTTGAATGAATTCAAATGGAATCATCATCGAATGGAATCTAATGGAATCATTGAATGGACTCCAATGGAGTCCTCATCAAATGGAATCAAATGGAATCATTGAATGAACACAAATCAAATCATCGAATGGAATCAAAAGGAATCATCGTCGAGTGGAATCGAATGAAATCATCAAACGGACTCGAATGCAATCATCAAATGGCCTCGAATGGAATCATCATCAAATAGAATCGAATGAAATCAGCAAATGGACACGAATGGAATCATCATCGAATGGAATTAAATGGAATCATCAAATGAAATTGAGTGGAATCATCATCAAATGGAATCAAAAGGAATAATTGAATGGACTTTAACAGAATCAACGAATGGACTCAAATGGAATCATCATTGAACCGAAATGAATGGAATCATTAAATGGACCCGAAAGGAATCATCATTGAATGGAATTGAATGGAATCATTGTATGGACTTGAATGGAATCATCATCAAATGGAATCGAAAGGAATCATGGAATGAAATTGAAAGGAATCATCATCGAATGGAATGGCATGCAATCATTGAATGGCATCAAACAGAATCATCACCAAAAAGAATCAAACGGAATCATCCAATGGACATGAATGGAATCATTATCAAAAGGAATTGAATGGAGACGTCGAGTGGAATCGAATGCAATCAACACAGAATGGAATCAAATGGAACCATCAAATGGAATTGAATTGAACCATTGAATGGAATCGAATGGAATCATCATCGAATGGAGTCCAATGGAATCATCATTGAACGGAATTGAATGGAATCATCATTGAATGGAGTCTAATGGAATCATCATCAAATGGAATCTAATCAAATCAACAATGAAGGGAATCGAATGGAATCATCATCAAATGGAATCGAATGGAATCACCATCGAATGGAATGTTATGGAATCATCGAATGGACTCGAATGGAATCATTGGTTGGAATCTAATGGAATCATCAACGAATGAAATAAAATGGAATAATTGAATGGACTCGAATAGAATGATCATCGAATGGAATCGAATGAAATCATGGAACACACTCAAATTTAATCATCGAATGGACTCAAATGGAATCAACGTAGAGTGGAATCGAAAGGAAATATCAAATGGACTTGAATAGAATCATCAAATGGAATCGAATGGAATCATCATGGAATGGAATCGAATGGAATCATCGAATGGACACGAATGAAATCACCATCAAATGGAATCAAGTGGAATCATCGAATGGAATTGAATGGAATCATCATTGAATGGAATCGAATGGAATCATCAATGAATGGAATTGAATGGAGTCATCGAATGGAGTCTGTTTGAATCATCATCAAATGGAACCGAATGCGGGCATCATCAAATGGAATCAGATGGAATTATCGAATGGACTCGAATAGAATCTTCGAATAGACTCGAAAGCAATCAACAAATGGACTCGAATGGAACCATCATTGAATGGAATAAAAAGGAAACATCGAATGGAATCAAAAGGAATTATAAGTGAGTGGAATCGAATAGAATCATTGAATGTACTCAAATGGAATCAATATCGAATGGAATTGAATGGAAATATCTAATGGCATCGCAGAGAAGCATCATTGAATGGAATCAAATGGAATCACTGAATGGCCTTGAATGGAATCATCATCTTTGGAATCGAATGAAATCATTGAATGGAATTGAAAGGAATGATCATCAAATGATATCGAATGGAATCCTCGAATGTAATCAAATGGAATCATCAAATGGAATTGAACAGAATCATCGTCGAATGGAATCAAATGGAATCATCAAATGGAATCGAAGGCAATCATCATCGAATGGAACCAAAGGGAATCATCGAATGGAATCAAAGGGAATCATTGTCAGTTGGAATCGAGTGGAATCATCAAATGGAATCAAATGGAATCATTGTTGAAGGTCATGGAATGGAATCAATTAATGGAATTGAATGGAATCACCAAGGAATTGAATGGAATGGAATCATCATCGAATGGAATCAAATGGAATCCTCGAATGCACTCGAATGGAATCATTATCGAATGGAATCATGTGAAATCATCTAATGGGCACGAATAGAATCATCATTAAATGGAATCGAATGGAATCGTCTAATGTACTCCAAGGGAATCCTCACTGAATGGAATAGAATGGAATCATCAAATGGAATCGAATGGAATCAACGTCATATGGAATCAAGTGGAATCATCAAATGGAATTGAATGTAATCATTGGAGAATGGAAGAAAACGGAACCATCAAATGGACTCAAATGCAATCATCAACGAATGGAATCGAATGGAATCATCAAATTGACTCGATTGGAATAATCATCAAATATCAAAAGCAATAATCACATGGATTCAAATAGAATCATCGAATGGATTCTAATGGAATCATCATAGAATGGAATCAAATGGAATCATTGAATGGACTCGAATTAAATCATCATCGAATGGAATCAAATGGAATCATGGAATGGACTCAAATGAAATCATCATCGAATGAAATTGAATGGAATCATCGAATGGAATCGAATGGAATCATCATCAAATGGAATCAAATGGAATCACTGAATGGACTGAAATGGAATCATCATCAAATGGAATTGAATGGAATCATCTAATGCACTCAAAAGGAATCATCATC
The DNA here is from genome assembly GCF_029289425.2 of Pan paniscus. Classification (NCBI taxonomy): domain Eukaryota; kingdom Metazoa; phylum Chordata; class Mammalia; order Primates; family Hominidae; genus Pan; species Pan paniscus. Next base: position 54,457,090 of record NC_073267.2, on the reverse strand, counting down.
GAATAAAATCAAATGGAATCACGGAATGGACACGAATGGAATCATCATCGAACAGAATCGAATGGAATCATCAAATGGACTCGAATCGAATATCATCAAATGTGATCAAAAGCATTCATCAAATGTACTCAAATGAAATTTTCAAATGGACTCGATTGGAATCATCGAATGGACTCGATTGGAATAATCAATTG